>NW_010156732.1:24937-34646 GCF_000695765.1 Mesitornis unicolor
CTTTCTTATATTTTTTTCATGTTAATGTAACCATTTGAGTATATTATACCCTGCAGAGATGGAAACATTTCTAGTCTCTTTAAACACATTTGCCACAATTGCGAGCAAAACTTTGTCTCCGTTTATGCCTTTGACACCAGCTGCCTCTGATTTAATGGGACTTTAGTCACTAAAGCAAATTAATCCAAAGGTTACTTTTCACTGCTATTGTCAAATCCAAAACAGAGAAATTCGCATATTCTGTCAGGGTAACATGGGACCTGCCAAGCAGCCACATTCCAACAGCAGCAATAAATCAAATTATTACCCTGTCCCATTCAAAATCCAGCACTGCTCAGAAAATAGCTACTTGATAATTCTGATAACACAAAACAGAAATTATAGTTGGGGGAGATAAGAAGCAATTCCCAGTCACTTGTACCAGGCCAGCATCTGCCAGGGCAGCATCCCTGCCCTTGCTGCGGCTGTACCAATGTACAGCCTGTGGGAAGCTCATGGCAATGCATTACCACAGCCTTCTCCAGCACCTCCTTCAGCCAGGACAAAGCAGAACAACCCATCCTCATCCTCTCCCAGCAGGGATGCGGAGGGCCAGGGTGCCAGCAGGAGCAGGGATGCAGGCGAGACCCTTGCCAACCCCCTCCTCCTGCGCACCCGCCCAGTGAGCTCTCCCATCCCTGCGAGGTTTTTGGTGCTTCCACACAACAAGTGAGAAATAAAGGAGCCGAGGTTATAAATGCTGATACATAATTTACTCCAATTATCAAGATTAAACATATCTTTGCATGCTTTGCATAAGACAACTGCCTTTCTCTACATTTCTCAAGGACATGCATAAAATACATTATTATCTAAATAATCAAAAGAGTATTTCAATAGAATATTTAACTGTCTGCCTACTGGAAACTCACAGCCTTAATCTAACACTGATCCTCTGTTGTCCTTCATGTAAATATTGTCGGGATGTCAGCCAAAGCCTAGGGAAGTGAGCTTCATCTTGGTGGATGGGAATCTCTCGTGTCAGATACAGTCAGCCTGACTAATGAGACCTACAGCTTGCCAAAACCTACAGCCTCGCTGTCTGTTCCAGCCATTGAACACGCTCAGAAACCCAGTGGCACCAGCCCAGCAGTCTACAGATCCCAATCAACTATCAATAGCTTAAGTGTAAGTGATTGTGTATGAAGTACGAGCCAAATATGTTTCCTTTTTCAGTTTTAGGACCTCCAGTATTGTTATTGCACCGGTAATGTTTGCACGGAATTAATCATAGACTTACCCACAAGGCAAAACATTATGAGAAGCATTTTGTACTTCTGAAAAGTGCACAGCTCTGAAGAGTGGAGGGAGCTGGAAGGCTTCCCAACACGATGAGGTGTTCCACACCATCGAGAGATAGCTAGGGAATTTTTCCCTTTTTTTTTTAAACAAAAAGCATTGGTTGCTGGCCATCTCTCATCATGACATTGACCTTGCACTCCTCCACCCTGGAGCCCAGCATTATCCTCTCCCTGGTGTTATACTTTAGCTCTTTTTTGGATTAACATGGGGTTTTTCCATGCTGGTGGGTCTTCTTCTCTGAAACACAGGGATGTCCCATCATGAGATGCTAGGCTAGGATGGCAGGTGCATCAGAAAATTCCACAAGGAACTGGAATGGCCAAGGGAACAGGTCTGCAAAATCTGCTATACATTGTACAGCATCCAACAGCGCCCATGGCCTGATGCAGCACCATGACTCACTGTGACACAAGGATGCTCCTCTTCCTCTCCCCCGGCCACAGATCTACACAGAGAGCTCAAACAAGGCTCCAACTCCACTCCAATGAGGGCTAATGGCGATGCCAGGGGAATGCCAGCCACAGGTCCAACTGGCCCCATGGTCACCAGAAGAAATCATAGCATTGCCAAAGCCTGGGAATTTGGTCCATTTAATTCAGCCAAAACTTTGTTCTGGCCAATTAAGATTACCTTCATTAATTAAGACTGTGATGACAGTGTATAAATATGCATATAAAATTATTATAAGGTCAAGAGTCGAATCTAAAACCTCATTATAAACTTTGGGAAACTACATTATCTGCGAGTCATGGACAAACTCTATTTCCAGCACTGCAGGTAGGGTCCCATCCCATGCCATCCCATCCTGCATCATTCCATCCAGTCAGCCCGGCAGCCATGGGGGCAAGATGGAGAACATGCCCTCAAGGCTGTAAACTGAAGAGCCACAGGGGGATGGATGAGCAACGGGAATGGAAAATGACCGTATCTTCACAGCCTGTGTAAGCACTGAAAAGAAAGTAGTCAGGTTCACGGCTCCAGCCCTCCCAGCCAAGCTGATGCCAACCACGGGTACCCAGGCACTGATGTCTGATATGGGAGGCAGGGTCTCCACACCACCTGGGGTCCTGCCATGCACTCCCATCCTGTGGCTCCAATGTGGGGTCCTGCCTCCCCGAAGTGGGCTGTGCCAGTGAAGCCAGAGTACAGCTGGCTTCTGCTCCAACCTCTGCCTGCACAGTCTCCGATGATTTCCGATTTCTCTGAGGTGTGTTTCTGCAGTGCTGCCCCGAGGTCAGGCTGGATTGTTTTGGCTCCTGGCCCCAGTTCACAGGGCTGTCAGCTAAATTGCATCACAGCATCGTTACTCCCAGTGATGGTGTGACAGACAGACAGAGCCCAGCTGGATTTTCGAAACCTAAGCACTTTGGAACACTGACACGCAAGGAAAAAACCAAACCACCAACCCACAAGCCTCTTAGTCTGAGCAGGTTTTATCTGGAAATACTCAAAGCCAGTAGATATAAGACCCCACACAGTCATTCCTCCTGAACCACGTTTCTGACCAAACCTTTTAACTGTCACAGGCAAACAGAGAGCAATAGGTACCAGCCCCAGCCAGCATTACCTGATTAGTCTAGTCCCCACCACATCCTTAACATGGCCTCTCTTGAAAGAGATAAAGCAGCAACAAAATGACTGATGTAATTTGGTGCTTTCAGACAGAGTTAGCGTGGGGAGAAGAGTCAAGTTCATTACACTGGCATTCACCACAAGGCTGCGGCAGCCTTGAAGATGCAGCTGGTGCCAGTGCTGAGCCACCGGCCGAGCACCTGCTTCTGCGGCAGAAGCACAAGATGCACCATAAGCAGGTAGGTTTAACCCAAACGTGTCCCTCTGCAGTGAGAATCGGTCTGATTTTCCCTCCCAAGCAGAAGAAGGGGGAGCCAATGGGAAGGGAGGCAGCACGGTCCTGCAGTAATTCTGCTGGAGTCTCTCTACAGGGATCCACCCTCACTGTCTGCGGCACACAGATGTAATGCTGCCTTTTTGCCACTGCACGCTCACCTCTCTTCTAAAACACTTACACATGCAGCATGCATTAGAATTAAAAAACCATTAAACCTCGGAAAGGAAAAACTTTGACAGGATGTGTAATATATTAAGTATAATTAATTAAATTGGATGAGGCACTGGGGGATGAGAGAAGAGTGGATGGAGACTGTTCTTGGAAGAGGGATGGTAATGCACTAATGTTCAGTGTGTGCCATTAAGTAAGAAACAGCCTTGGAAGAGGCGAGGATGAGTGACAGGAGCTTCAAGAGACAACACCAGCCAGTTGGGCACCTTGGATGCACAGCAAAGGTGATAGCACTGAAATGCAGCCAATTAAAGCTTAAAAAAAATTATCACAAAGGTGGAAAAGGCACCCCAGAGATTGAAGAGCAAAAATGGCACAAAGGTTGCTAAACAGCAATACTCTACCAGTGCCAGGCTTCTCCAGAGCTCGTCATGCCTGCCCTGGCAGGGCTCGGGGCGATGGACCACCTTCACCATCCAGCACTAGGCTCCTTGGGGCCAGCATGGGCATTGTGGCAGGCGAGAGGAGATTCCTCCTGGAAAGCACCTGACTCTCTGTGAGGTTATTCTTTAGTAGCACCCTGCTTCACCCTCAGCAGGCACTGGCAGCAGCCGAGGTGGGGTGGGAAGCAGCAACCAAAGCTGGGACTGGAGCATCAAAGGCGGCCCCAGCCGACACAGTAGGCACGACATGATGAGACAGCCACAGTCTGGCTGTTCAGCCGGACAAAGTTTTAACAGGCTTAACAACAGCATCAGCACTGATCATTAGGCAATTACAACTGCTGAAAGTTGACAAAGCAACACGACCAAATGAATTATCTCCCCAAATCCTGCAGGCAAGAGAGCAGAAAAGAGAAAAGTCATCGTCAACAACCTCTGATAGCTCACTGGGTGCAGAAGCAGTAACTAAAAACCAAAGGCTGCTCGTTTACTTGCTGTTTGGAGAGATAAAAGGGAAAGTCCAGGAAATGAGGTCTTCAAAAACACTCTCATCATTTAGGGAGCGGTGGGAGGGAAGGTCCTAGAAACACTGATACAACCAGGATTGCTCAGCCCCTGGGGACGTCTGATTCAGTGAGAAAGGGACTCTGTGTGTGTATGTGTGTGTGTGTGTGTGTGTGTGTGTGTGTGTGTGTTCAGGAAATGAAGGCAGATTTTGGCTGGGAGATTTCACTCCTGAATCATCCCCAGTGTGATTACTTGTTCAATTCTGCACATTCCTGCACGGCAGCCAGCACTGGCCAAGGGGATGGTCATGAGCTCTTCTCCTCGAGGACATGCCAAAATCCACTCCTCCAGGGATCTGCAGAGCTTAATCCACATGGGACCGCGGTGACTCCCTGCTCTGCTCCCTTGCAAACCACAGGATGCTCAGCTTTGTCATGCCACACTTCTCAAGCACAGCCCTTCACTTTGAGTGACTACGCATGCTTTTAGGAAAAACATGCAAATGTGATTTAAAGACTCTAAGTGATACAGAACATATCACATCCCTTGGGAACCTGTTCCAGGGGGTAATTATTCTAATTCCTAAAATCATGCATCTCATTTGCAGCTAGAATTTTCTGAGGCAAACCTCCATCCTCCAGCAGCAGCTGTGTGTTGCTTGCTGAATCAGAGCGATGCTCAGTAGCAGATCTCTTCTCTGAGTTAACTTCTGAACAACGGCTGAAATGACTGATGTCTCAAGCAAAGCCCAGAGCACATCCCCCAAGGATGCCATCTCTCTTGGGTCCTATTTCAAGCCCAATGGTCTCAGCTGAAAGAGTCCTGCTGGATTCAACAGGCTTTGAGTCAGGTCCTAGATCTCCAAACATGTTTGGAGAGTGAGAGTCAATGCCTTCAGCTACACCCAGAAGCTCCTGACGCAGAACGGTCTCCAGAAAGCAAGGGGACAGTTTTGCACTCACAAAGCATCTCCTGTCCGCCATAGCTTATGATCCCTGCAAGACACATCTGCCCAGTGCAGGGCTTGCATGGATTTTTATAGTGAATTAATTGGAATATCTCCCTAACAAAAATGGAGGAAGACTGACAAAGCAGGGGTCAGGCAGTGAGGGAACTGCAGGTTGAATTGTTCATTTTAATTACTTGTCTTCATTAATGCAAGGTTCCTGGACTCTATGGTGATGACTAATGGATCAAAATATTTGCATGAGTGAATATTCTTTCACAAAAGGACACGTGGCTTAAGGGTGGAACAGATACAGAATTTTCTTCGAATTTTACAAGGGTGTTTCCACCACAAGATGAAGTGACTTCCACAAGCAAGATAAACATTTTCATGAAGCACAGACGTGCCCAGAAAAAGCACGGTTGAAGGTGGAAATAAGTGACAAACGAGGTTAAACATGTGTTATACTCGAGCTGTTTGTGTCTCCCTGGCACTTGAATGAGTTGGATACAAGCATCACGGCTACCTGTTTCCTGACAGCACTGAAAGGAAACAAAAGTTTGGAACAAGCCGAACACATTCAATATGCCTGAATAATTTAGGCTGCTGAGCTATCGTGTGCTTCATGGACTGTCATCAGGAAAAGCCATATTGCAGAGGAAAGGTCTGTAAATCAATGCATCTGAGGGACAAAAACTGAACAAAAGCACTGCCTGTCAGAATAGATGCAGGACATGGAAGTCAACTAGCAGCCCTGCACTCCCAAGGGTGGCTTCTCAGGACCCTGCCATAGGAGACATGGCAAGGCCGGGCAGAGTGGAGCACCAAGAAGACACGGCTACCGTTGAAATGTGCTGGTGAGCAGCAATGTCAGCAGCTCAAATAACTCAGCCAGTAAATGCGGAGTGTGAAAACTGAATGAAAATCATGTATGTACACAGTGCCCACCCACGGACTCACCTGAGCATCCCAGACCCTCCCCAAAGGTATTTATACCTTCAGCTAGGATGTAGCCTGGGCACCGGATGATGTGGGAAATCAGTCATAGCTAAGCACAAATTGCATGCATAGAGGTAATTACTGCAGCACAAGGTTGGTAGCACCACTACCCACATGACAGTATATCTCAGCAATTTTCATTTCCTATTGCTTCAGTTCAGAGAGGAGTTTTTTCTTTTTTTTTCCTTTTGGTTCAATTTTCTCCTTTTTCTGCAGGGACTGACATTAACCCAGAATTTCTTCAGGATAAAGCTCCGCTTTCACTACAGCTTGTCATGCCACATATCCAGATGTCCTACTGTTTACTACACCCAGACCTAGAACCCAACCCTCTTTGACCTGACTCCACTTCTCTGCCCCAAGCACGGCTGTCACTGCCCGATGGTGAAGTGACACAGTGGTGACCACTGATGACCCACAGCCAGCGGTGGATGTCACTAATGAAACACAACGTGTGAGTAGCTAAATACAAGTCCTTCTCCACACTTTAAACAGGGTGAAAATAGGATAAGGAAAATTGAACAAAAAAGGGTTCCTGTTGAAAAATAAACACTTAATAGGGAGCTAATGCTGAGAGTGGGGAAGTTGATCATTACTATTACAGATACTCGGCAAAAATAGGGCCACATTATGTTTACCATGATTACACACATTGTGGCTAGCATATATCTATAATATACTTGCTATTAAAGAACTTATTTGCTAAACAGACACAGGGGTTAAATACAGCATGGAGAGGGAAATCACTGAGCAAAGGGAACACAAACCCAGCCTGAGCTCAGTATAGCCCTGTGCTCCTGCTTCCCAGTCCTGCCCGCTCCACTGCATACCTGCGTGTCTACCATGAGGAAAGGCTGCCAAACGTCTCACTAATTCTGTGACCCATTTAAAAATATCTACTCACATTCATATATGCTGTATGAGAAATAAAATATAGTGCTCGCACATTTTGAGTGGCAGCATTTCCCTTAAGACAGAGAAAAACTGCAAGTTCTCTTTGCTGTTTGGTACTAATTATTGCAGAGTTTTGACTTACATATTATGACACAGATCATTTAGTAAAACAACCTACATACAAACCCAGTGGTATGTCTCCCTTCAGCAGTTACCTGCTGGAACTGGAACAGTTTAGAAATTCACCCATATACACCAGAGACGGGTGCACTCCTTGCCCTACACCCTGGGGACATGCAGTCCCCTGCCCTACAGCTCTTCCCATTGTGTGAGTGTAATTAAGAGAGGTCCACATTATTTATCTTTATTGCGCTTACAAAGTTAACTGCACCACTTTTTGGGGGAAAAAGCCAGGCACCCAACTTGTACCACCCCTCCAGAGATGCCAGCCCAGCACTGTACCCAAGTCACCCTGAGCTGCTGGGAGCACGTTTTGATAGCGCAGGGCAGGATTGAACCCAATGGTAACTGCCCATGGCCAGGAGGCTGTTCTGCAACTCGCTGTGCCATGCACCTTGCACCTGCGGCGCCAAGGGTCAGCGCGCTGTTTGCCATGATTATCCTTTTAATAAAGAGCCTTGTATTTTCCAGTGGCAGCAAAATTGATGCGGGTTGCCATGGCAAGCACACACTTTCCCATTAGTGGAATAATAGACAGCTTTGTATAATTCACTGATTTCAGATGATTTCTCACCCCAGGAGCAAGTTGCTCAAGTTACGTAAGTCACCTGTTGTTTAGTCAATCTGGCAATTTTAATTAGAATAATTTTTTATGATTCCTCTTTGCAACACTTATAGCTGCTCTGCCACCAGAATGCGAAGATGTCTGTAAATTATACGGGCTCCAATCACATCCTTTTTTGCCATTTTAATTACAGTAACATTGCGGCATTAATCATGTAAGCCACTGTTAAACAAGTAACAGCTATCCTCCATCATAATTAAAAAGAAAGGCCAAGCAAACAGGAGCTTTGGAGTTTACCATATTTCCTCTGAAAATTGTATTTTAACTTAAGAGTTCCACAAACGCTAGTTTTATTTGGCTCTAATTAGTGCTGTGAAAGAAACATCAGAAGGTTAATAAGAAATTGTTAGTTTGTAATACAAGTTTCCCAGTGCCAGCCCCAGCAGTTCGGTCTGTTTTCAGAGTCATCAACGATGTAGATTGATTACAGCAGGAGATAGAGAAATGCTGCCTCGCTGCAGTAGCAGAAGGTTCGGTTTTATACATATTCCTTCCCTACTGTTAAATACGATGGCCATTACCTTGACCATTTTGTTAGTCTTAAACTGCTGTGAGACAGAAAGTGTTAATAGTTTCCCTAGAGGTTACTGGCAAAGGAAAAATAAAAAAGTCCACATGAGCCTTTTCTTGGTTTGTTTATAAGAGGAAAGGAAGCTGCAAGCTTGACTGAACTGTTTATTTCTCTTAAAAATATTTGAAAATCCACGTATTGTGTAGTGATTTTGGAAAAGGATGCTTTGGGAGAGACAGCGCTAGCTCTGCCTGTCCTTCAGCTGAACTCCGACAAAGATCTTCTCTGTGAACCTTCTGCTTGGGCTGGAGTTTAGGAGCAGTTAACAAAACCAAGCACAAATAGAAGCTGAAACTCTCTCATCAGAAATATCACTTCTTCATATCTCCTATAAATTGTTCTGCAGTCACCCAGCAAAAATATTAGTAAGCAATAACTGCATTTGACAAAACCTCATTAAAAAGTACAATAAAACACTAGAAACCCTCCAACTTTCTGGGTTGATCATCCATTACAAACCTACACAACAGGGCACAGATCCAAGTTTTAATTTTCCTCTCAAAGTTGCCAAAATGTTCACATCTGGTGAGTGCTTTCTGTGTTGAGATGGAAAGGACTTGAGGATCTAAAGGTTATAACTCCTGTGACCCTGGACTGAAAAACTTCAGTAATGGAGACATTGCAAGAGTTATCTTTGACGGAAGGAACCTGAAAACTGAAGACAGAATTCCAGGAATGTGGGGTAAATGATAATGCTTCTTATGCAAACAAAGGAGGTTACACATCTGTTTGTTATTTAGTTCTGCTGTTGCAAAGAGGGATTGGTGATCATTTATTGCTATGGATATGACTTCAGTGTCACTTCTGCCCCACCATCAGTTTCCAACAAGGACTTCTCAAGCTGTGCTCAATGCTACAGAGCTACGAACTTAAGGAAGAAGAAACACAAAGGATATGTCCATGCCAGTCAGTGTCCGTGCATGGATAAAAACTCCTCCAGTGACGGCTGCCCTGCTCTGCTATGGCATGATGCAGCAGTGGAGGATGCTGAGCCCACTGGTGGGGCAGCCTGACTCACTGCCCACCTCTGCCTGTCCACATCGCCCACTGAAGATGTAGCTAAGCACCACGTACCCTGGCAACAGTAAGGGTCATCCTTGTTAGTCTGAGTGCTCAACAGCTTTTTTTCCAGCTACCTTCACTGATCTAATCCTGACACAGCTGGTGAAGGAACAGACAAGGG
>NW_010156733.1:0-2913 GCF_000695765.1 Mesitornis unicolor
GAAAGTTATTGATCTGATATTTCAGTAACAGTAGAAGCTCTTCTTGTTATTCTTTGCATTCCTTGCCAAATTCAGCTCCAACTGTGCCTTGGCCTTCCTGACCTCATCCCTACACAACCGGGCAACATCCCTATACTCTTCCCAAGATATGTGTCCCTGCTTGAACTGCCTGTGCAGTTTCTTCTTGCCTTTTAGTTTGGCCAGCAGGTCTTGACTCAGACATGCTGGTCTCTTCCCTTCATTGCTCGATTTCTCACATCGGGATCAAGAGCTCTTGTGCTCTATGGAAGGCGTCCTTAAAGATGTGCCAGCTCTGTTCTGCTCCCTTATCCCTGAGGACTGTTTTCCAAGGAGTACTATTGACTACCTCCTTGAAGAGCTGGAAGTTTGCTTTCCTAAATTCAGGGTCCTGACTATGCTCCTCGTCTGACTCATTTCCCTTAGGACTGTGAACTCCACCAGTGTGTGATCACTACAGCCCAGACTTCCTCCAGTCTTGAAATCCCTGATGACATCTTGACAGTCTTGACATCCCACATCTGTGTATGTTTTTATTGCTTTCTGACATTGGATCTTAATCAGTTGGTAGTAAGGAATTAGAAATGTGTAAATTTAAAATAAGCCAGAGTTTTCTATTGTTTACACTATCGTAGCATTCAATACATGAAAGACAGTTGCCAAATATATAAGGAACCACAGCTATGCTCCTTAAAATTTGAGGGCCAGTATCAGACAATCTCATTCTTAGGTAACAGAATTTGAAAATTTATATTATACTATTTTTCTCTTAATAATGGGCTATGTTTCATTTGCTTTGTTTTATGCAAACTTGCTGACATATTGCTAAGTCACTGCAGATGAAATGGCACAAGAAAAGCTGTCAGGCTGCTTTTCTCACTTCTCATTTTGCTTCCATTATCTTTTCAAAAGAAAGGAACCAGGCAATCCAGAGAACAAAGGCTCTTAATTGTTCTGAAGAACTTCGATACTTTTCTATTTGATCGTCAAAGTCATTGGCTTCAGTCCCTACATAACTGAGGACTGCAGAGGGTGAACTAGACAACAGCTAGGCTCCAGACTAGTTTGGGTGTTGGTGAGAGAGAATAGAGCATCTTTAACGAAATCTGAGAAACAAGGCATCACTTTCTAGAACCACTTAAGCTTGTGGACCTGTATAGGGTGGATCGATGGGCTGAGGTCAATAGTATGAGGTTTAACAAGTCCCGAGTCCTGCACTTGGGTCACAATAACTTCATGCAGCGCTACAGGCTTGGGGAAGAGCAGCTAGAAAGCTGCCAGGCAGAAAAGGACCTGGGGGTGCTGGTTGACAGCCGACTGAATATAAGCCAGCAGTGTGCCCAGGTGGCCAAGAAGGTAATGGCATCCTGGCCTGTATCAGAAATAGTGTGGCCAGCATGACTAGGGAAGTGATTGTGCCCCTATACTTGGTGATGCTTCACCTTGAATACTGTGTTCAGTTCTGGGCCCCTCACTACAAGAAGGACATTGAGGCACTGGAGTGTGTCCAGAGAAGGGCAACGAAGCTGGTGAAGGGTCTGGAGAACGTGTCTTATGAGAAGTGGCTGAGGTAACTGGGGTTGTTTAGTTTGGAGAAAAGGAGGCTGAGGGGGGACCTTATTGCCCTCCGCAAATCTGAAAGCAGGTTGCAGAGAGGTGGGTGTTGGTCTCTTCTCCCAAGTAACTAGTAATAGGATGAGAGGAAATGGACTCAAGTTGTGCCAGGGCAGGTTTAGATTGGATATTAGGAAAAATTTCTTTACTGAAAGAGTGGTCAAAGACTGGAACAGGCTGCCCAGGGAGGTGATGGAGTCATCAGGACATGGTTTAGTGGGCATCGTGGTGTTAGGTTGACGGTTGGACTTGATGATCTTAGAGGTCTCTTCCAATCATAATGATTCTGTGATTTGTCCTGTCCTTTGAATTCACAGAACTGTCTTTTTTCTTAGCCAAGTAATGTAACTGAACTGGTATTAAGTTGAGGTCCAGCCCTGATATGGACAAATGTCTTTTCTCCTCAACAGCAAAAACACTTGGGAAGGCTGTGGAGATGACCTACCAGCATTGACTCACAGTAGAATGGACTAGGAAGTCAAATAGGTTAGTTTATAGACTTTGAACTCAACCTGTTTCATGCTCTTATTTCTCCTGGAGTGTGCTCAACAGACAGGCATATTTCCAAAAAGTGCACATTCATTCTCTCCTTGTTAGCACTGAGCTGAGGGTCCTCAAGCAGCTGTCCCCCATGCTCCCTGCACAGACAGCAGATATACACCACTTTAAAGGGTGATTCAGACACCAAAGTTCTGAACTGAGTTTTGGAGGTGCTGCTTTCTCTGCTGATCTGGCAGTATGACAGGCCAGCCACATCCCTCAGTTAGAGATGATGAAGCAGGCCTTTACTGGGTAAAAAAACAAGTCTACCTGGAGGTTAGCCTGGCAGGTGAAAAGCAAGGTCTTGGGTAGAAGCAGAGTGAAACATGGGATTCAGTTTGCAGATCCTTTATTGGATGGAAGAGGAAACACAGTGACCAAGAATGAGGAAAAGGCTGTGGTATTCAATGCTTTCTTTGCCTCAGTCTTCAGCAGTAGGACCAGTTGTTTGCTGGGTACCCAGCCCTTTGAGCTGGAAGGCAGGAATGGGGAGCAGAATGAAGCCCCCACAATCAAAGAGGAGATGGTTAGTGACCTGCTCCACTCTCTAGACATCCACAAGTCTATGGGGCCAGATGGGATCCACTCAAGGGTACTGAGAGAGTTGGAGCAAGTGCTCACTAAGCCACTTTCCATCATTTACTAGCAGTCATGGCTGACCAGGGAGATACCAATTGACAGGAAACTGGCAAATGTGATGCCCATCTAGCAACTAGAATGTATTGAGTTCTATCCAGGGGC
>NW_010156734.1:0-215 GCF_000695765.1 Mesitornis unicolor
GGCCTGACGAGGGAAGGTAATAAGGGCTGGCAGAGGGTAGTGCTGGGGCAGGAGCTTGGCCTGGCGATGGGGAAGGTGGCCTGTGGGGGGCCTCAGAGACACTGTGATCCCCAGGCAGCCTTGCTGGACCCAGGGTGCCTCCAGGGTAGCTGCTAGTCCTGACACCCTGGTCTGCTCTTGTGCCCGGTGGGGGAAGCTAATGCCCCCCCTCTGCT
>NW_010156734.1:364-7491 GCF_000695765.1 Mesitornis unicolor
CCGCTCTCATCAGTGGAGAATCTCAGAGGGTTGAACTGAGGAAGGGACAAGGAACCCAGCAAAGGTTTTAAGGAACTTCCTGAGAGGGAACTACAGACAGCATTAGGAAGAGAAGTCCAGTGTGGGACTGTATCTCTCTCCCCATAGGTAGCAACCAGACTGTAGCATCTCACCTTGGCGGCCCGTTGATGTGGCCACAAAAAGCTGCAGCTGCAGCCAACTGGCCCTGCCAGGAGCTGTGGGAGCCGAGTTGGTACCATCAGCTCTGGCTGAGGTGGAGCAGGGAAGCCGTGCAAGAGTGAATGCAGCCTGTGGGGACGCAAGCCTCCGAGCCTGCTCCCGGAGAGGGGAGTGCCCCCCGAGGACAGCCATGGAGAAAATGGCCAGGGTCACCACTGCCCTGGGGGGCAATGCCCTCACAGGACGGACCATGTTCTGCCACCTGGATGCCCCCGCCAATGCCATCAGCGTGTGCCGCGATGCTGCCCAGGTGGTGGTGGCTGGTCGCAACATCTTCAAGATCTACTCCATCGAGGAGGACCAGTTTGTGGAGAAGCTGAACCTCCGTGTCGGCCGCAAACCCTCCTTGAACTTCAGCTGCGCGGATGTGGTGTGGCACCAGATGGATGAGAACCTGCTGGCCACCGCTGCCACCAATGGCGTGGTCGTCACCTGGAACCTGGGCAAGCCATCCCGCAACAAGCAGGACCAGCTCTTCACTGAGCACAAGCGCACTGTCAACAAGGTCTGCTTCCACCCCACTGAAGTCTACATGCTCCTCAGCGGCTCCCAGGATGGCTACATGAAATGCTTCGACCTGCGCAAGAAGGACTCAGTCAGCACCTTCTCTGGTATGAATATGGGCTGGTGCTTGTCCCCTTACCCTGTTGAGAGGTAGAGGTTGGAGGCTTTGCCTTTTCCCCGTGCCTGAGAGGAGGTTTTGCTCAGAGCAGGATGTCCAGAACAGGCAGGGAGGGAGCTGAAAGACATTTTGCTGCTTTTTTTTGCTGCTCGGCAGTGGGCTGAGTCTGTTCTGTGGAAGGTGGCCACATCGCTCCCTTCTTCCCCTTCTCTCTGGGCTGGGGACCCTCATGGCTCTTCCACTGGGGTTTTTAGCTTTGCTGGAGTCCTATCCCACTGGATTTCAATTTCTGTCCCCACTCAGGCCAGTCGGAGAGCGTGCGTGATGTCCAGTTCAGCATCCGAGACTACTTCACCTTTGCCGCCACCTTTGAGAATGGGAATGTGCAGCTGTGGGACATCCGCCGGCCAGACCGCTACGAGAGGATGTTCACGGCCCACAACGGGCCCGTCTTCTGCTGCGACTGGCACCCAGAGGACAGGTGTGTGTGTGGGGATGGACCCTGCCAGGCCTTGTCAGAGACGAGGGAGGACCCACAAACAGATTTGGGACTTTTTGGAAAGGCGAAAACAGGGTCTCTGTTACCTGGCCCCTTGTGTCAGGGGCTGGGCTCTGGCTGGAAGGTGGGAGCAATTATTGCTTTGATCTGGGGGGTGTATTGGGTTGTTTTCTTTCTGGTTTTGGTGGGGTTTTTTGGGTTTTTTTGGTTTTTTGTATGGGTTTTTTTTACAAGTCAAGGTTTCCTGAAGGACTGGATTGTTAATGAAGATGGCAAGCTGCTGTCTTGCCCTTTATGTCAGGGCAGCCTCTGATGCTCAGCTCGGGACTAGATGCTGCACAGCTGCTCTGGGTCATGACTCACGTGTTTGATCACATTTTCCTCCTGCCTTTCCCTAGGGGTGGTTGGGGCACATCTGGAAACAGCTGTGGTGCGTAGGTCCCTCCTTGCTCCCTGCTAGGCAGCAGTGTGACTCCTCGTAAGCTGAGAGAGGCACTGAAGTATGTTCAAACTGGCCTTTTCCCCAGTTTGTGTCTTTGGCAGGTGGAAACCAGAGGTGAGGGGAACTGGTCTGACTGGGAGTCCTTCAAATGAGTGCAGCTGTAAAGGCTCAGGGCCTTAAATGGGAATGGGAAGGATGAGTGTTGCCTGACCTGGTTATTGGAGAGCCGAGGTGTCAGGGTAGTGTGTGGGAGGAGGCGACTGCAGCCCAGTTGCTTCTCCTTGGCATGGATGTGGTCACTTCTGTGCTGGGGCAGGAAAGGAGAGGTGAACGGGCATGGATCCTGGCCCAGGCTGGTGTCTCACCATCGTTCTCCATCCTTCTCCCAGGGGCTGGCTGGCAACAGGTGGCCGGGATAAGATGGTGAAGGTGTGGGACATGAACACCACGCGGGCGAAGGAGATCTACTGCGTGCAGACCATCGCCTCGGTGGCCCGGGTGAAGTGGCGCCCAGAATGCAAACACCACATCGCCACCTGTTCCATGATGGTGGACCATAACATCTACGTTTGGGATGTGCGGCGTCCCTTCATCCCCTCTGCCATGTTTGAGGAGCACAAGGACGTCACCACGGGCATTGTGTGGCGTCACCTCCACGACCCCTATTTCCTCCTGTCGGGTTCTAAGGACAGCACCCTCTACCAGCATATCTTCAAGGACGCCAGTCAGCCCATCGACCGGGCCAACCCTGAGGGGCTGTGCTACAGCCTCTATGGAGACCTGGCCTTCGCCGCCAAGGAGAGCCTCGTCTCCTCTGACTCCAACCGCAAGCCCTACATCGGGGACCGGCGTCACCCCATCTTCTTCAAGCGCAAGCTGGACCCCACGGAGCAGTTTGAGTACATCTCCTCCTCCAGCACCCTCAGCGTCTTCGAGACGGATGTGGAGAGCGGCAGCATGGACTGGTTCGTGCACATTGCCAAGCAGTACACGCTGGTTGGCAGGCCCCTGGCTGAACTGTGCGACCACAATGCCAAGGTGGCCAAGGGCTTGGACCGCAACCAGGTGAGACCTCAGCTGGAGACTCTCACTGCAGACCTAGGCTGGTGCCGAGGAGCTGTCAGGATGAGGCTTGGCAGCAAACCTGTACCACCGTTGCCTACAACAGGCATAGATCATTGCCCACAAACTTGACCCCCCCCCGAGAGCCTGCCCAGCTCTCTAGATTGGCCAGTGATGGGAGCTTGCAGTCAGGCACACGGTTGCATGTGTTGTCCCAGAATCAGAGTTCTGACCCAGTGTGCAAAATCCAATTGACACACACAGAGTTGAGATTTTTGTTTTATTGCATTTCTGCACAAAGATGGGTGCTAGGTGGTAACTCCACAAAGTCAGCACACCTTCCCCGAGATACGGGAGTTTTTATACACCAAAAATTGCAAAACTGCCTTCTCTAAGTACCAATATCATTCATCTATATGATTGGCTAACAAACTCTTTGCTTCCATTTAAAGTGGCAGTGCTGCTGGTTTTTATCACGCATGCCCACTGAGGAGTGGGCTTATGTGAGTAGGGGGCTTTTTCTTCCCTAGAGGTGTGGTTTTACCCTGCTAATGAGGAAAGTTCTTTCAAAGTTTACTTTTTTGGTTGGTTACTGATGTCCCAGATAGCTTCTGGGGGCCTGTCTACTCCAGTCAAGGATGCGCAACATATGCAAGCAAGTGTTGTCAGACCTTTTGCCTACACCAGGGTCTCCAGATGGTTCTTGTCTTAGCGCATCCTGTCTTAAAATAAACGAGGCCCACGATTTCCGTCATCACACAGGGTCTTGTTTTTAGCCTGGTGAGGTCTGACCGCAATTGTCTTTCCTTCAGGTGGCTCAAACTTGGACCATGCTGCGAATTATCTATTCCAGCCTTGGCACCGTGGCATCCACCAACCTCAACCACAGCATGGGAAAAGGCAGCACTGCCCTCCCGCTTATGAACAGGTAAGGAGTGCCGGAGCCACAGTGAGTGACGTGACGGCTGAGGCAGCTCCATGAATGGGAGAGGAAACTGCTCCTCTGCTGGGCTAGAGTCACGGGATGGGAGCAGGGATGGCTCTTCCGCAGCTTCAAGCCACGCTGGTTTGCAGGTTGGCATCATTTGAAGGCAGCCATTTTCCATGTGGGTGTGAAAAGCAGGTGGCCAGCCTGGCCTTGAGCCGTGCAAGCCTTGTACACTGCTCCCTCCCTTCCTTGAAATGAAGTTTGAAGCTGTGGTGGGACTGGTACCATCTTTGCAGTTATTTAATTAGTGACCATGAGCAAGAGCTGGGGTTGGAGAATCCCCATCTCACCGCTGGAGCCACAGCTGCTGGTGTGGAGAGGACAGCCCAGCTGTGCAAGCAGCTCGCTGGTGTGGAGAGCCTGGTCATGGGCTGGTGAAGCAGGAAAACTTGATTTTCCTCTTCTTGATGACATATAAAATTGGAAGTGAGGAGTCTGAATTAACTGTCAGACCTTGCAGGGCTGGGTTCCCAGGGTGAGTGGCAAATTCTCGAATATCAAACAGAATACTCTCCTTGACCGAGCTCTGCATCCAGACGAGTCGCTGTCTGTTGCTGCCTGAAACACTGCAAGCAGCAAGCTCAAGAGCTCTGCTCTGCTTCAACCCCATCCCCTTCCTTTTCCATCTTGGTGAAGCTTGAGAGCGATGATGCATAACAAACAGCAAAACACCTTGTAGCAAGGCGGCTCCTGTTCACCTACCTCTGAGGTGAAGGCAAACGTTATCTCTTAACCAAAAGGTTTGGGAAACCTTTGTGGGTTGTGGGTGCCTTTGCAGTGCAGGTGCAGAGATGCCAGGCTTGAAGAAAGGGCTGTGTTAGCAATTGCAATGTGTCTTTATTTTTAAGTTACAACACGGTACAGCTGACTTCTTTGCTCTCAGGGAAGTCACCGTGTCTTGTACTTCACTGCAATCGCAACTGGAGACCTATTTTCAGGCTGTTTGCTGGCTAGAACGGAAGCTGTAAACTTCTGTGACTGTTAAATTTGGTTTCTTTCCCAGCTTTAACCTGAAGGACATCCCCTCTGGGCTGGGCAGCGAGTCAAGACTGGACCGCAGCAAAGGAGAAAGCCGCACGGAAAACATCCTCATGGATTCCTCCTCCACCCTGATCAACAATGAAGGTAAATGTTTCTGGGGTGGGCACAGTCCCAGTCCTGCGGCTCTTCTTTCCTCAGCTGTCAATGGCCCTGATATGGGATAAACCAGTAAATTTATCCAGTAAATTAGGGTGAGGGGACCTGCTGCAGTCCCCAGGTGAAGCACAGTCAGCCGCGAGGCGTTGCAGAAGGATGTTTTACCCCCATGCCCCCTACAGTGGTGGTTGTGGGTGCCAGGAATGCGACATTGGTGGGGAGCTGAGCTGTCTGGCTTGGACATGGCCTGGGGTGCTGGAGTGGGACATGGGAGATGTGGGTCCAACTGTGTACCAAGGGGGGTGAGCTGATTTCTCTCTGGGCACACAGACAACGAGGAAACGGAGGGCAGTGATGTCCCTGCGGACTATCTGCTGGGAGATGTGGAAGCAGATGAGGACGATCTGTATATGATGGACCATGAGAACCCGCACGGTGAGCACATGTCTGGTGCTGGGAGGTATTGCCTGTCCCAGCCACATGGCTGGATTTTTCTCCTGGCCTTTCCTGCTCATTCCTGATCAGACATCTCCCCTCACAGCTGAGGAACAGGAATATAGCCTGCCCCAAGAAGCCTTTCCCCTACGCCATGAAATCGTGGACAACCCGTCAGCTTTGGACCACCTGCAAGACAAGGCTGACTCTCCTCACGTCAGCGGCAACGAGGCTGAGACGGTGTCGCTGACACCCGTGGAGTCCTTCTCCCTCATCTCCATCTCCCACTCGCTCTATGAGAACCGTCTGCCCTCCGACTTCTTCAATCCCATCGTGCGGGACACACTCCTATTCTACGCCGAGCAGGGAGATGTGCAGACGGCCGTGTCCGTCCTCATCGTCCTGGGGGACCGCATCCGCAAGGAAATTGATGAGCAGACCCAGGTAACCCCAGGAAGCCCCATCCTGGCTGTGCAGGAACTGAACCCTCCCTTCAGGGCTGGGTTCAACCCCAGGGGATGCAGTAGGGCACCTCGGTTGGTAGCAGAGGTAGTGTATCTCAATGTGATGGGATCTCACCTGGGCTCTGAGCATCTTCACTTCTTCTCCAGCCCCTGCCAGGCCCGCTCCAACTGGGGGTGGGCATCTCCAGGACGACTGGTATTCCAGCTGGCTGCCCTACCACCAGTCCCAGCAGGGACCCAGGGTGGTGTCCACAGGGCCATAGTGGGGAGGTGGCCTTGGTCTGTTGATTTGGGGAAAGACTTCTCTTCCGCAGCCCCATAGAGCAGCTCCTCTGCTTCAGGGATCTTGCCTTTGGGACACAGGGCTGGGATCCTAGGGGGTATTTTGGCTCAGCTCTCTGTGGCCATCCCCAGGAGCACTGGTACACATCCTACATCGACCTGCTGCAGCGCTTCCAGCTCTGGAACATCTCCAATGAGGTGATAAAGCTGAGCACGTGCCGTGCCATCAACTGCCTCAACCAGGCCTCCACCACCCTGCACGTCAACTGCAGCAACTGCAAGCGGCCCATGAGCAACAGGGGCTGGATCTGTGACAGGTGCGGGCAGGGAGGAGGGGACCATACCCTGGTCACCAAAGGGAGAGGAGGATGGGTCTGGTGCCCCTTGGTCCCCGGGTGCCCCCTCCAAGGACTCTTCCGCCTTCTCTCTGGTGCAGGTGTCGGCAGTGTGCCAGCATGTGTGCCGTCTGTCACCACGTGGTGAAGGGGCTCTTCGTCTGGTGCCAAGGCTGCAGCCACGGTGGCCACCTCCAGCACATCATGAAGTGGCTGGAGACCAACTCCCACTGCCCTGCTGGCTGCGGCCACCTCTGCGAGTACACCTGAGCCCCTTGCCACCCTGGGGCAATGGCAGGCAGCCAGGGGCAGAGCAGGCAGGGCCTCCTGCCTGCCTCTGCCTGTGCTGAGCAGGCAGGGGCTCCTGCCTGCCTCTGCCTGTGCTTCTCTCTCTATTTATTTTTGTGTGAACAGGGGTCCTGCATGCCCCTGGCTCTTTTGTACGGGATTAAAACAAAACCGAGCAGCAAAACTGAGCTGTGCCTCTTGTCCTTGCTTAACCCGGCTACAGCAACCCCCAGGAGTAGGCTTGGGGCTCCTGTGGGGCTCGGTCCCCGTTCTACGCCCCGCCCGCAGCTGCCCGCGGCACTACCGTAAGTGGCGCCCACCTTCCCCGCGGCC
>NW_010156735.1:0-496 GCF_000695765.1 Mesitornis unicolor
CTACCATAAAAGCCTGGAGGTAAATTTTGGAAAAGAAAAACTTAAAATGTCAAAACTTGATGGGAAAGCAGGAACATCAGCCAGAAAAGTCAAAAAGCTGAAAAAATGCCTAAGACAGCGAAAAACATAAAAATCAGAAGTTTTGCCTGGAAATTCTTAACTTGCTACAATATGATGCAAAAGCACGAATATGCACCAGAAATGCCAAAAAGCTGAAAACGTGCCAAATAAGTAGAAAAGCACAACACTCAGCACTTATGCCTAGAAACTCCTAAATTGCCACAATATGATGAAAAATTACGAATATAAAACTATATATATAGTTATAGATATGAAAATAAAACTATAGACTCTCCATAAAATGAGAGTTTGGGTCCTGAAAAAAGAGTTTGGGCCCAAAAAATTGGCTTTTGGCCATTGAATGAGAGTTGAAGCCCAAAAATTGGAGATTGGAGCGTGAAAATTTGTTTCTGTTCTAAAAATCTCAGCTGGGACC
>NW_010156736.1:0-4014 GCF_000695765.1 Mesitornis unicolor
TACGTGCCCGGCCCCTCCATAACCCCCCTGGTACGTGCCCAGACCTCTCCAGAACCCCACCACTATGTGCCCAAGCCGTCTGTAAGACCTCCAGTACTTGCCCACTTCCTCCATAACCCCCTCACTGCGTGTCCAGGCCCTGCAGACCCCCTCTCACATCCCCCCCATGCCGGGGTCCCACGGGTGCGATATCTCTGGTATCTCTTCAGGTTCCTGGCCTCCAAGGAGCAGTTCCACGCCTACCTGCGGGCAGGGGGCCAGCCCAGCAGCGGGGACCAGGAGGAGAAGGAGGAGGAGGAGAAAGAGGAGGTTGAGGAGAAGAAGGAGGAAGCTGACAGCTGCCCCAGTGAGCCCCCTGCCAAACGGCTGCGGTCGGAGGACCTTGATCAGGATGGGGAAAGCCGGGAGGATGCTGGAGTGGAGAAGGAGCCCACGGAGCGAAAGCGGGCCCGGGGGCAGAACAAGAGCAGGCCATGTATGAAACCCAACCACTACGAGCAGAGCAGGCTGTGCCCCTCGGTGACTCAGGTAAGGAGCCGGGGCCCTGCTCCATGCTGTTCTGAGGGGTGGGAATTTGGGACCCCTGCTCATGGGGTCAGGAATTTGGGACCCTTGCACATCACTGCCCTTCTGTGGCGCATTTTAACCTCCTCCTTATTTTAAGGGATGTGCAGAGAAGTGTTACTTCGGTGCACGATGCCGCTTCCTTCACGACGTTGGCGAGTACATGGCCGTGAAGCCGGCCGACCTGGGGCACAGCTGTGTGCTCTTCGAAACCTTCGGCAAGTGCATTTACGGCGTCACTTGCCGCTTTGCCCAGGCCCACCTAGGGGATGGCTACCAGAACATCGTCAACACGGACCTGGCCAAGCAGTGGGAGGGCAAGTCACTGGTGAGGAACAGCCTCTCCAAGGACCTCCAGCACCAGCTGCGCAAGAGGAAGTTTAGCTTCAAGAAGGCTGACGAGTACCTGCGTGGTCTGGCCAAGCCCCACGGCGATGGTGGGAAGGGATGCAAAGCCACAGGGTGCTCTACAGAGAAGCAAGAGGTGTCCAACTGCACAGCACCCCAGGACGGCCTGGGAGATAGCCCCGAATGTCCTGTGCTGCCAGAGCAGGGAGAAGATCCCAGACCAGATGTCTTACAGAGTCCTGGCCCCACAGGTGGTGAGGATGCTTCCTCCATCAAAACAGTGGGTCCAGTGACAGATGAAGACGTTATAAAGCTGCGGTCCTGTGAGAAGAAGAAGGTGAGCAGTGAGAGTTTTGTCAAGGGCTGCCGTCTCTTGTGTACCTGTCAAGTGGTTGAGATTGTGCTTGGGAGGACAGAAGAGTCCTTTTAGCTGAGTGAGAGGCAGGCAGAGGACAGAGCTCCTGGGGACCACGATACTGTCAAGAGGGGAAGGATGCAGGAAGGTGAGCTTTTGGACCTGTGGTGTTGTCCTTGGAGGGATGAGAACCAAGCCACAGCCCCTGTGTACATGAAGGAGGGCAGGGGCTGAGCTGTCAGTGAGGCTGGGGCTGGTTGGTTTGTGCCACATGGTGCTCTCCTGGGATGAGAGCTTTGCCTCCTTCCTGTCCTCCTCATCACCTCCATCCTTGCATCCATTAGCCAGTCTGGCATCCCTCTGTATCTGTAACTGTGTTTTCTCTAAGCTGAGCAGTGAAAACAAGTTGAGTGGTTCAAGTTTCTGGTTCTTTTATCAAAATGATACATTCTCAGGGAATATTTGAAGTTCTCAAACAAAACTGGTTATTTCCTGGGTTTCCCACTGAGTTTTACCCAAGGCAAGTGGCAGAATTGCTGTTTAACCATCGCTGGTTCAGCTCTGCTAATGTGCTTGTTCATCTTTTTTTTTCCAGTTGGAAATCCAAGGCAAGCTCTACTTGGCTCCGCTGACCACGGTAGGTAGACATGTCTCTCCTTCTGTCAAAACTTGCTGCTGCCACATTTGGAATAGGGCAGATCTCTTGACGAACCATCTCTTTGCTCTCTGTCAGTGTGGTAACCTCCCTTTCCGAAGGATATGCAAGCGCTTCGGGGCAGACGTCACCTGTGGCGAGATGGCAGTGTGCACAAACTTGCTTCAGGGCCAGTCCTCCGAGTGGGCTCTCCTCAAACGGCATCACACTGAAGATGTTTTTGGGGTGCAGGTGAGTGGGATCATCTTGATAACCACACAAATGATAACTCACTTCTGAGAGGGAAAGCTGCTGCTTGAACTCATGCAAACTGTCCCCCTTTGGTAGCTGGAGGGAGCGTTTCCAGACACGATGACCAAATGTGCAGAGCTCCTGAACCAGACAATTGAAGTGGACTTTGTCGACATCAATGTTGGGTGTCCCATTGATCTGGTGTACAAGAAGGTGAGATGTTTTGCAGCACGTGTTGCTTCCTTCACCAGGTGCTTGTCTTTTGGCTCATCCCCCACTACCTGATATGCCCCTGCCAGTCTGATCCAGAACTCCCAGTTCGTTTATGGGCACTAGACTTCAGCGAGGAGGCACATAAACTGTTCAAAGAGCAAGGACTGCTTGGTTGTCTCTGCCTGGCAGCTGGCAGAAGTTGAGAGGAAAAAGGGCTGTGTGGGTTTTTCTGGTTGAAGAGTCCCCTTTCTTTAAGTCTTGAGATGCTCCAGGTCTTACCTGCATCCCCTGGGTTGCTGTTGAGCAGCTCCAGGAAGGCTCTTCACTACGCAAGGAGGCAGAAAGTCTTGACTGTGTCACTTTTTGTCCCCAGGGAGGAGGCTGTGCCTTAATGACTCGATCCAACAAGTTTGAACAGATCATCCGAGGGATGAATTCGGTGAGTCAGAGCACCTGCAGCAGCAGGAGATGAGCTGATAGAGCCGACTTCTGCCTCTGTCTGGCCTCACTCTCCAATTTCTGCAGGTGCTGGACGTCCCACTGACTGTGAAGATACGGACTGGGGTGCAAGAAAAGATTAACCTGGCTCATAAAATAATCCCCAAGATCCGGGAATGGGGAGCATCCATGGTCACGGTACAGGGATACTTGCTGTGGCTTGAGATTGTTGGCTGGTGTCTGGGAAACTCTGCTTGCATGTCAGCATAGAGCACGATGTGGGGGTGACCTTACCCTTCCCCATAGCTGAGCAGCATTTTCAAACACTTTTGACCAGCTGCGTACCATCTTTTAGTGTTTTCTGCTAATAGACAAATTCAGATGCAGAGAGCATTTTCCCACGTGCTCCTCAGCCTTGTATCCATTACAGAGGGACATGGTTCCTGCAGTGCTCTAGAACAGAGAGTTCAGCCAAATACTCCTTGTTACAGCAGGGCTGGGGAGATGATGGGACCATCTCCTTTGCATGGAGATCAGTAGTTCCTGCCCACAGTGAATATTCCACTTCACTGGGAACAGCCACTTGTTGCTCCAGCTTGCAAATAGCCAAAATATCACTCAGAAAGTATCCAGCCCTTTCTCAGCTCTGCTGACTGCTTCCACAGCCTGGTCTGTTGACATCTCAAGGGATCTTTTGCCCCAGCCTGCTGTGGAAACACATTTTTCCATTGCTTCTGTTCTGCTTTGCCTCCTCCGGAGTGTTTGCTGAGCTCTCACTATGCCTTTCATCCCCAGCTTCATGGCCGATCCAGGGAACAGCGCTACACGAGGGGTGCTGACTGGGACTACATAGCAGAATGTGCCAAGATAGCAAGCCCCATGCCTCTTTTTGGTAGGTATTTCTGTTTTGTCACTTGAACTTAACACGTACTTGATTTGAAATACCTTTTAAAAAAAGAAAAAAACAGGCTCCCAAGGCCATTTAGCCTGGGGGCAGGGTTGGAGTATCCCTATTGCTGCAGTGAGTGACACAGTGAGTCACCAGCTCTTGTGCAGCCTAGGTCTGCCCCTGGGCTTGGGGCCAGGCGTGATAAGCACAGAGGACAGGTGGGACACAAAACACTTGGGTTTTAACAGATGCTTTCTCCCTTGGGCACTGCAGCATGGACAGTCCCAGCCAAACTTTCAGGGTAGGAGTTGGGAGGGAAAG
>NW_010156736.1:4045-7273 GCF_000695765.1 Mesitornis unicolor
AAGGCTCAGAAACATCCCTGGGATTCTCTAAGCAGGAGCCCGAGAGCTGCTTTGGGCAACGTGGCTCTTGGACGTGGTGTCCATTCTGAATCCCATGCCTGGATGAGCTCATTTTAACTTGCCCTCATGTATCACTTTGACCTCTGGCTTCTTCCTTCCTTCTGGACAGGAAATGGTGATATCTTGTCTTACGAAGATGCTAATCGAGCCATGCAGATGGGTGTTTCGGGAATTATGATTGCAAGGCAAGTGTTTCCCCTTGGCTTCTGAGCTCGACTGGTGCCAGAGTAAAAAATGCATTGAAAAAAAATACCTAAACTCAAAACACAAGAAGTTTCTTCTTGGTGAAACTTTTCTTTGAAACTTGGTAAAATCAAGCAGCAGCTTCCTGTTGAAATTGAAAAGAAAAATTAAAGCAGCATTGGCTAGCAAATAAGTGCTGAGAAGTCTCTTGAGTTAGTTGGCACCTTCAGAAGCATCAGTCCTGGGAATAACAATGCACCTTTTTTTTTTTTTTAACTGCAGAGGGGCACTCATCAAACCATGGCTTTTCACTGAAATCAAGGAACAGAGACACTGGGATATTTCCTCCAGTGAGAGATTTGATATTCTCAAAGACTTCACCAGATACGGCCTTGAGCACTGGGGGTCGGACACACAGGGAGTAGAGAAGACCAGGAAGTTCCTGCTGGAGTGGCTGTCATTCCTGTGCAGGTAATTCTCCCCATTTGAGAGGATTTTAATACCACAAACTTGTATTATTTGAGCAATAGCACCCCGTGCCACTACCTCTCATTGCAGGTATATTCCAGTTGGCTTATTAGAACACCTACCTCAGAAAATTAACGAGCGGCCGCCTTACTACATGGGGAGAGACTATCTGGAGACACTGATGGCGAGCCAAAATGTGGACGATTGGATTAAAATAAGGTAATAAAGCCTTGAATTTTATTTAAATTGCTAGGAAGGGACATCACAGAGCTCCACAAAGTCACTGTGCCTGCATGCATCCTCCACAGAGCAGGGTGATGGCTCTGCCATCAGTGTAAGGAGGGGTTAACCAGTGCTTTACTTCGAGATTTTAACTGGGCTTGGAGTTGCCATAAAGAGCACACTCAATCCCTGTATCTGCTGCAGGAGGTCATCCAGTGCTCACTGCAAATCTAAAGTGGTTGATCTCTCTCACAGTATGCTGTTCATCCCAGGACAGTTGTAGGAACCAGCAGAGGAGAGCACAACGATGAGATGTCTTGGGCTTCCAACATCTGATCCCTCCCTGCTCTCCGTGGGCAGTCCCACCTCACCAGGTCCATACAGACTCCATGCAGGAAGGCAATTCCCATCCCTAGTTGAGGCGAGCTGAGCATTTCCCCTGTTTTTCATTGTCTGATTCCCAAGTTCACGCAGGAAACTTTTCCCCACATCTACATATCCTCAGGCACTGGCTTGAAATGACTTTGCAGCTAAAGCAAGAGCTGGAGCAGCCAGCTGCCATTTCCCATCTCACAGAAACAGAGATTATCAAAAATAGAGCATAGCTTCGGCTTTCTCTGGTTTTGCTAATCCTCATCCACTTGGTTGGTGCCATGAACAGCTGCCTAAAACCATGTTACACATACATCAAGTTTTGATCTGAATTTTTAAATGCCATTTTTCAAGCAGAACCTGCCCGCATTAGGCTGCCTAAAGCTTTATAACTCATGGTCTTTACACTGCCATGTAATAGACATTTATAGCCTTAAGAATTCAACATTTTAAAGCAATTTAGGTCTCTTCATTAATTCTCATTTTAAGGAGATGTTAACCAGAAGCGGGGTTCTCTGAGCACACTCAGTTTCTGCTTTTGTGCTGTAGATTCAGGCTCTCACTGTGCAGTCCTGTGCCCTATGGAAAGTCTTAGTGATGCTGTATTGAACCAGCATCCAGGAATTCAGTTAAACTTCCTCTACATAAAGAAAATTACTCTACACTGAAAATGCAGTGTGCGTTCCAGAGCGTAAAATAGCTGAAGTCTTAAGCTAGGCTAAATCTGATCACAGTAGAACAAACTTACAACATTTTAGGATCCAACCTTAATTTTTTGTTTTGGCACTAACATGGTGTTGGCTCTGCACAGGCACAGTGAGGGGTAGGGAGGAGCTTTTTGGAGGCTCCTCTTGATTTTCAACTTCTCACTACCAGTGGTGAAGCTGCTATTTGGGCCACCAAACTTAGGAGCCCACTTTGGCATCAACTTGGTCACTCTCCAGCAAGAAGGGCATCATCTTAACCTGGAGGCTGCATCCCTGCCAGTACCATGGCTCAGGGTTAAGCTCAGCACCAGAGGTGGTTTTGTGCAGCAGCCCTAAATATTTGGGAGGGTAAAGGTTCGACACACCTGGCTGCAGTCACCAGTGCTGTAGAGCCACAGGGCCATGTGGCAGCTGGGTACTGGTGGCTCTCATACTGAAAACAAACGTCTCCTTGGTTTTTATTATGTTTTTTGTTGTTGTTATTTCTTTCTTTCTTCCAGTGAGCTGCTGCTGGGACCTGTACCTACCACCTTCACCTTCCTGCCTAAACACAAGGCCAATTCCTACAGGTAGGGCTGACGAAGCCCTTTCCCACTGCATTGAGTCAAGAGGAGGTGTTCGGATGGTGTGTGGCAAGGAGCAGGGCTGCCCAGCTGTGCTCTGAAATAAAGTTTTATGTTTTTAGAAGTGCTGTTGTCTTCACACCTCCAGCCACAAGTTATGCAGGAGATGGCCTTACAAAGTTGCAGCCAGAGGTGCCAAACTAACAGAGAGCAATCTGCTTAATTAACAGGATATAGGCCAGGAGAGATCAGGGTGCAGCTTGGTTCCACAAAGCTCAGCTAAATTCGCTTATTCTTTTTTCACCCTGAAAAATACTATTTAAAAAGCAAGAAGCACTGGCACCCACAGCCCACAGTACGCATCTGGAGGGGCCAAGGTGCCCCGCCCCCGAGCCCTTCCCTCCCCAGCAGGAGCTGAGCAGGCTCTTGGGGCAGGGCGGAACAGGGGAGCCCAAACATTCCATCCCGGGAGACACCAGAGAGTCCTTGGCACCCAATGGCCAGCAGGGTCCAGGAGACACCAGAGAGTCCTTGGCACCCAATGGCCAGCAGGGTCCAGGAGACACCAGAGAGTCCTTGGCACCCAATGGCCAGCAGGGTCCAGGAGACACCAGAGAGGCCTTGGCACCCAATGGCCCACAGGGGCCAGGAGG
>NW_010156736.1:7342-10037 GCF_000695765.1 Mesitornis unicolor
CCTTGGCACCAACCGGCCAGCAGGGTCCAGGAGACACCAGAGAGTCCTTGGCACCCAACGGCCAGCAGGGCCCATGATGCAGCCAGAAAGGACCATGGCACAGCCACCACTGCTGCAGCTCCCACCATCCATCCTCAGGACCACACCAGCGCCCCAAATCCTGCAGTCTTTTGTGCCACCCCAAACCTCCTCTCCTCAAGGTAGGAACCAACCCCAAGCCCTGCAGCCCAGGGACACTCTGGGCAGCAGCAGAGGTGACCGTCAGCCATGGTTCCCATCTCTCTCATCAGGCTTGCAGCCCTTGTCTGCACCCTGGGCACTCCTGGAGCAGGTGGTACCCCAGGTCTACCCGGCACCACCAGCAGGTATGGCACCCCTCTGCGCTGGGACAGGGAGGGAACCTGGAGGACCTTATTGATGGGGGCTGGCTTGGTGGATGCCCCTGGAGGGTCTTCCCCAGCACAGCTCCCACTCACCCCCACAGGGCTGCAGATGGCTCCAGGCAGCTGCTACAACCCCAGGGGCTTCCATGTGCCATGGGCAACCAGCACCCTGCCCACACCAGCCACCTTCATCCCTGACGAAGACACTGCTCTTATGCCAGATGCTGCCCTGTGGGGCCCTGGGGCCTACGGGATCTCCCTGGCCTGGGCAGCCCCTGATACCCTCCAGCAAACACCCTACCAACAGCAGGGCAGAGCTATGACACCAGCCTCCTGGATTCCGTCCATCTCCATCCCCATCCCCATCCTCCACCACAACCAAGGACAGACTGCACTGTTCACCAACTGGGGCATGGCCACTGCCATGGGGGGGATGCCCCTGGGCAGCAGCATCCCCCCCAGCCCTTCTGCTCCCCACCAACAAGACCAGGGGGACCCAGCAGACCAGTCCATGGCTGAGAAGCTGCTGCTTGAAGAGGCCCTGAGGCTCCTCGATGACTCCGTGGATGTGCTGGGAGCCAGGCAGGACGGTCCCAGCAGCAGCCCCAAGCCTGAGGATATTGGTGACACTGGCACCGCCATCGCCGACTGGGACTGGGACTCCGTGTCACTACCTGAAGAGCTCCTTGACCTCAGCTGCAGCAACCCTGAGTCCATTGAGGCCACCCTGGCCCTGGACAAATTCCTGTTTGGGAATGAGGACCAGGAGCTGTGGGGGGACACAGAGATGGCCCTGTCACTGTCCCAGACAGACACAGCAGAGCCACAAGGGCAAAGCCCCCTGTCACTGCCCCCCAGCAGGGCAAAGACAGATGGGGATGAGTGGAATGGGTGGGGTGTAGGAGGAGGGGGAGGCTGGGGTAGGGTATTTTGGGAGGGGGAGATGAGGGAGAAGGGGTGAGGTACTTAGGGGGAAGGAGGTGCAGGGCAAGGTTGGGATACTTGGGGGAGCAGGGGTTGAGAAGGTCATAGTAGATTTATTGGGTTCTTTTCTCCTGATTTTGTCCATTAAAATCTGTTTCTCCATGACCACTCTGTGCCTGTGTGGGAAGGGAGGGAGCACAGCCAGCACCGGGAAATGGCATCCAAGAGGTACCAAAGCCCCACTGAGCCGCAGACCCAAGCCCACAAACCTCAAAGGGCACTGAGCTGCCCACCAAGACCAAGTCAGGGGCAGGCAATGGCCGGAGGGACTCCACTGCTCCTGTCCCCAGGGGAAGCAGCCCTTCAGGGCCCTGAAGGACTCATGGATATGGCCCCATAGGACAAGGACAGATCTCACAGGGCAGGGACTGACACACCACAACAAGGCTGCAGCACCTTTGCCCTAAACACCACCAGCATTCCCCCCCTCCAAAAAAAAACCCACAACAAAAAATCACAATTAAAGCCCTTCAAAGCCTCCAGACCATCGCAGCCTTCCTCTGCTCCCACTGCACTCGGTCCAACAGCCCAGCTTTGGCTTGCTGCCATCCCAAAACCACCCCAAATCCCCCCAGGAATGACAGGGAGGCAGCTGTAGGCCAGGCAGAGACTCGCCTCCCCTTGCCTGGCTGTGTCTTGGGCAGCCACAGGACCCGGACAGGGGAAAGAAAAGTGAGAATAAAGAAATCTCTGCAGCAGCCAGAAAGTGCCTGAAAGCTTCATTTCTCTTTATTGCCCATTTCCCAGCCTAGCTCCACAGCTTGGGGTCAACGCAGCCAACAGCACCTGCGGGAAGCAGCTTCCCTTTTCGGGTCTGGCTCACAGAAGGCAGGGGGTGAGGTCCCCGTCGGGGCCATCCCCAGCAGTAGGGGGTGGGGGTGTTGAGCCCCTTCCTCAGGGCAGTCCCAGGGATGCCACTGGCAGCCGCTCTGGACCCCGGCAGGGACGGTCCCAGTGGCACTGGCACAGCTCCCGCTCAGCGTCTCACCCCACACGCAGGCCCGCCCCGAGCATCACGCTGGACACAAACCTCCTGTCCCCTGCAGCAGTGGCACTGCCTGCAGCTTGAGAGCAGGAGGAAAAGAAAAGAAAAGAAAAAGAAATCCCCAACCCCAACCTTCGTGGAGCCTCAGTGCCACAGGACGAGCTCTCCTCTCCCAAAGCTGCTGCAGAAGCCCTTGGAGCCATCGGGGCCACGGGGCAGGCGAATCGCCCCATCCTGCAGGCCGAGGGGCTCTGGCACCCCCTTTGCTGTTGGGGGGGTGCCCGGAGAAGGTTTGGCATCAAGAGAGGGGGAGCTGCTCCCCCAGGGCGTCCAGGCGCCCACC
>NW_010156736.1:10134-25737 GCF_000695765.1 Mesitornis unicolor
GAGGAGGGATCCGGTGAAGGTGCTGCTGAAGTCATCCCCGGGCCAGGAAGGCACCAGGGGGTCCCGGTGCAGGAGGGGAGGTGGTGACACTGGGGCATCATCTGGTTCCGGGGAGCTGCAGAGCAGGGAGCCCCCACGGCTGGAGCCCCCACGGCCGTAGGGGAAAGTCATGGCTGCTGTCTGAATCTTCCAACCTGGCCGCTCCATCATCTCCTCCCTCTTGGCCCCGGGTTTCTTCTTGGAGCCCTTCCCGCTGAGCCGCACCACCCTGATGCTCTTGGTGCCGGGGTGGCTCTGGCAGCCGAGCTCCTCGAAGGCCCTGCGGGCACTCTCCAGGCTCTCGTACTCCACCAGCGCGCAGCACTCGCTCAGTAGCTCGGGGGAATCTTCCAACCTGGCCGCTCCATCATCTCCTCCCTCTTGGCCCCGGGTTTCTTCTTGGAGCCCTTCCCGCTGAGCCGCACCACCCTGATGCTCTTGGTGCCGGGGTGGCTCTGGCAGCCGAGCTCCTCGAAGGCCCTGCGGGCACTCTCCAGGCTCTCGTACTCCACCAGCGCGCAGCACTCGCTCAGTAGCTCGGGGAAGCGCGAGGCGTATTTCCGCACATCTGAGGGCAGCGTGCGGCCCGGCCGCAGGATGCGGATGGACGCAATGGCACCGAAGGGGCTGAACATCTTTGTGATGGTCTCGAGGAAGCTCTTCTGGAGCAGCAGGGGCACCTCCTGCTCACGGGGCAGCAGCTCCCAGGCCAGCAGCAGTTTGCTGGGCGGGACACTCAGCAGGGATTCGGGGACAGGGAAGCGGCGCCGCACTTTGGTGCCCTCCTCATTCACCTCCAGCAGCTCAGAAAACCGCAGGGCGTAGAGCGTGAGCCGCCAGTCGCGGGTCAGGTATTTCACCTTCGGGAGAGAGGTGGGACACTCTGTCCCCATGAGCCTCCCAGGCAGGGACCACCCCAAAGCCACCCTCCAGGGCTCAACCCCCATCAACCTGAAGGCAAGGTATTGCCTTGCCCCTTGCACATGAGCATCTTCAGGGTCTGCAGAAGGTCCCCAGTGTCACCCGGACCATGACACCAAGTTGCAGCTCCCCCATACATCAGCACCAGTGGTACCCTACAGTTAAGGGGTGATCTCTCCCAAAGCAAACCAAGGGGACCATGGGCAGAAGAGGTGAATCCAGCCCAGGGGGTGGGTCTGGGGACCACTCATCACTTCCCACACCACCCTCCCTGGTTGGAGAGGTGCTGCAGCACATCAAAAGCAGAGAGCAGAGCCCAGCACTGCACCACCAACACTTTGCTGAGACACTGAGTGAAGCCTGGACTCCCCAAACACCCCACCAGAGACAGTCAGAGCACACCTAGACATCCTGGATGCAAAGACCACTTCCCACCCCAGGTGGCCAGTGCCACGGCTGCCTACCTTCTTGAAGGACGTCAGAAGTTTGATGCTGACAAAGCCCATCTTATTCTTCTGGACATGTTTCAGGAGGAAAGCATCCTTGGCCAGGTTCTCGTCGGATAGATAGAACTCCACCTGGGACATGATCCTCCGGACCAGCTGTGGGTCCGGGAGGGGGTGCTTGCAGTCCCACAGATCAGCCTCCAAAGCATCGCTCCCATCGCAGAAGCTCCTGGCAGAGCAGCAGGGACACAGCTGTGGGTTGGTGGCCTTTAGGTTGCTGAGCATTGCCCTGTGTCAGCCATAATGGTGAAGATGGCAGAGACACTGGGGGGAGACCCAGGGCCACCAGCTTCACCCTAGCTATGAGGGAGCAATGTCAACCTGCACTCTGTGAGGCCCCCACTTCTGGGAGCACCACAGGAGACCATGAACTAATCCCATCCCCAACAAGGAACACATTCCCTCAGGGACAAACGTGAGGTGAGACCGGGGCTCACCCACCACCTACCCATCAAAGCTCTCCAAGTCCTCATGGCCAAACAGGGAGATCGAGCGGCTCCGCAGCGGGAGGAGACGTGGCACTGGGAAGGGATTTCTTTGTGCTGGCAAAGGGGCCTGGGAACCAGTTCCCAAGGCCACCCCAGAGCTCCATGAAGACATCATCCTTCATCTGGGACAGCATAAAGGAGAGAAACAGTGCTGGGACCCATCCTGACCACAGCCAGGCCCTGCTCTGTGCTGCAGTCCCCAGCCTGGGGAAAGGGGAGCAGGGGCAGCCCCATGCTGTGACCTTACCTGTTTGGCAGCGCTGGGAAGGGCAGAAAATCCTGGCACTACATTGCCAAGAGCTGCAGAGAGCCGCCCCCCAACCCTCCCCACCACCACACTAAAGTGCCTAATAAGGAAAAGAAAGGAAAAGACAGAAGGGAAAAGCCTCCAGAAGGAGCAAGCTGCTGGTTTATAAGAGCAGCTGCCCACAAAGAGCCGTCAGACCTGCCCCCACCCAGTTCCCTCCCCCTGGCTCCAGGTGAAACCGGTCTGTGGGGTAACTGGTCCCAGCTGGGCTACTCCTGCAGTGATGGCTGAGCCAGAGTGGGTGTAGGCAGGGGCAGGGACACTAGTACTGGTATCTAGTGGTATCCAGTGATACAATGAAACACTGCCATACGGCATCCCAGCCCGTGCCTCAGTTTCCCTGTCTTGTACAGTGACAGTGGCAGTGATGTGGAGGTGAAGGGAGGGTTCAGCCCTGTTCGGGCTCCTGCTGCTGCCAGTGGCAGGCAAAGGGCTTTCTTCCTGCACACCAACCCCTGCCCCAGCGAGGGGCAGCAGAGGACCCCCAAGAATGGGGTGAGGCCCAGGGCATGGCCCCCCTGGGAGGGGGGACACAGCAGGGCAGGACAGCCCAAAGCTTCAGCATGAGATGGGGAAGGTCTGGGATGAGATTCATGCCGCTGTTGGGGCCCATGGTGGGAGGATAATGTGAAGGCCAGAGGCACCGGCCAGGGGCTTGTCCCATGTCCCCCTCTGAGCTCTCCCAACAGCTGTCACCAGGCTCTAGCATCTTCCACCCAGACAGGCTGGTCCCCTGCAGTCTCCCCTGCCCAATGCCCTGTCCCAGTCACACAGGACTGCTCCAAATGCACCCTTGAGCTGCGCTGCACTGTCCTGCTCAGAGCTCATCCTTCTGGGATGTCATAGGGACCAGTGATGGCAAACAGCTTCTGGGATGGTGCACTTGGTGTCACCTCCCTTGCCACCTCCCGGCCTTCTCTGCTGTTTGGGATCTGCCTGGCGGTGAGATGGTGGGAGACAAAGTCCTGAGATGAGACCAGTGGCCCAGAGCTGCCCAGCAGGGGAGCTGGGAACAGCTGCGGTCCCTGAAGCGTGGTAGCACTTGGTGTCAGGTGACAAGGACAAACCTCGACTGAATTTGCGGTGGAAGGCAGATCCACTGCCAGTCAGGACACTGCACCCCCCACCCACGCTCCTATCTCGGCTCGCTCTCAACTGGAAGCTGCAACCCCCTCTGTCCATGTCCCTGCAGGCAGGAGGGGCCACGCAGGCTCCCCCCATCCCTTGCTGGGGTCCCATCGCCCCAGCCCAGCAGCTCCCCAATCCATCCCCAGTGTCCTGCCAGCCCAGCCCCGCAGCAAATGCTGGTGTCAAAATTTCTGCAGGGGTTTGCCCACCTAGGAGAGGTGATGAAGCCAGAGCGGGCTGAAGCTATGTGTGTGTGTTTTAACAAGAGCATTTTGAGCTGTGCTTCACTTTCCATTTCCAGCCGGGTACACTGGGAGTCATGGGGGTGCAGCTCAGCCCCCCCAAGGGGAAATCACCTCGTTCTCCCAGCCCAGTATCCAAAGGCAGAGGCTGAAGCTGCTCCAGCATCTCCCAAAACTGGGCATAATCCAGAGGGAGAGTGAAGCAAGGAAGGACACAGCGGAGGAGGCTGAGGCTCAACCCTCCCCTTCCTGAGAGGTCAGACCAGAAGTTGTCACCCCTCACATCCCTGCCTCACTGCTCTCATCTTCCATAATTAGTCTGGAAGTGTAATAGAAAATGCTTCTTATGGCCCCATGCCTGGTCTTTCAGCCTCGTCTCCCCTCCGTGAACTCCAGTGCAATGGGCATTTCACCCCTACAAACCGGCTGTTGCTCTGTGGGGAATCTGCCTTCCTGCAGACGCCCAATTCCTGGCCAAAATAATTTTAATTAAGAGTATATCGTGTGGATACTGCCTCTTCCTTAGACACTGCAAGGCTGCAGCATTTCCCTGACATCTCCTTTCAGTGATTCAAGAAGAAACAGGACCACAACAAGCACTGTACAGGCCTGAGCATTCGATAAATGTTTATTGCTATTCAGGTTTAGCTGGGAGTTTTGTGCAGGCTGGGTTTCGGTGTTATCCAGACTCTTTTCACGGCGCTGCAGAGCTCCAGAGCATCTTCTTTGCACAGCCAGGGTAAGCAGGAGGTGGCTGGGGTCAGGCGGCAGCGGCTGCAGGGAAGAGCCAATGCAGCAGCTGAAGTTAATATCGCACTCGGTGGGAGCAGGGGAGTTTAAGACTCGGTTGCTAGGATGGGTTTTTAAACCATTTTATCTCATCAGCAGGATCTGAAGTGCAGACTCTGGCCCGGGCAGTATGCACTGGCGTTATTTACAGAGAAATCCGGCTTTCTCCCTTGTCTCCTGCTACTTGGATATGAGACATTTACAAACAAACATCACCCTAACAGACAACAGCACGGGACAAGAAGAGGGAAAGATGTGCCGCTACACACGCTTTCTGTTTACTTGCCATTAGCAACATCTTTTAAAGTGTCACAGCTACCTTAGTACCATTCAGAATGAGGAAATTATATTTGGATAGAATATACTCCAATATGCAAATGCACACGAGACCCCTGGAAAAGCTCACATCAAATACAGTATCATTAGAAATAATAATAAAAGCTATTTATGACACAACCTTTATTCACAAAAAGATTTGCCCTGGGGCTTTGTTTTCGCAGTTTGGCTTGATGACAGATCCCACTCCCTCCTCTGCCTTGTACCCCCCATCAGCCCAGACCCCCCTACATTGGAAAGGGAGAACAAAACCCTGCTGCGGCAGCAGCTCGCCCAGCTCAGCCCCGCAGGAACCACCACCACCAGGATGCCACAGGGGAAGGTGAAGCGATGCAGCAAGGGGAAACACTGCTGTGGTGCTGAGCATACCCAGGGCACTGTGACGGTCCCGCACTGCACGGGACAGGCTCTTTTATCAGAGTCTGAGCTGCGCCGGCTCACCTGGAGTGAGGGGAAGCAGGCACGCCAGCCCACTCTAAGGCACTGCAGTCGCACACCCTCACCCAGGCTCTGGACACAGCCCCGCAGGCAGCTGCACCTGACCTTCAGCGGTTTAGTAAGACATCAAGCGAAAATTTTACAAAACCCAGGATGTGGAATCAGTTCCTCTCTGCCTGGGTACCCTGGTGAGGGTGGGGATTGCCCGTGGGATTGGCCACAGGGGCAATGAACACGCTTTGCGACCAGCTGCCGCTTCCTCAAAGTCCTTTGGTATCTTGAGTTGGCCTGACAGTATCCCAGGAGCATTTGTGGATCAGCGACGAAAGCTGGGGAGACACGGGAACAGGCGGGAACATTTGTCCCATAGTCCCAGAGCATGTACATGTCAGTCCCAGGGCACACATGTGCCCCACTCCACCAGCAGCGGATGGATGTGCAGCCCGAAGCTCTCCCCCCAGGCGGTTACAAGAGAGACGAACTGTCCTGCGCTCCCCAGTACGAATGATTTGGCAAAGTCAGAGCCAGATCAGCTTGTCTTGAAAGGCTGGAGGAGAAGGGTCAGGTATTTTTCCTTCTTCTTGGGCACTGAATGGTTCAAGTTTGTATCACAGTGAAGTCTGAGAAGTGGGGAAGAAACTCAAACCACCTTCCCTGAAAGAGAAAGCCTCGTTTGCCCACCTTGCTTGGGCCGGAGAGGACAGCCTCTCCCAGCCAGGCACATCTGATCTGCTGCTGCCCACAGAGGCTTCCATCTCTTGGTAGCAGACTTGGACCTTCGTTCTCCAGCCAGTGGTCATGCTGGAGTAAAGCAGGCGGCCTAACCAGCCCCATCCCACTACCCACCCGGGCTCAAACCCAGAGCCCATCCTCAAACACAAGTAAACGTAAAGAAAAACTAAGAGGCACTAAGAATGAAGATATGGGGAGACTCAGGCTTGCGACCGTCCAACCTGGGTCTGGGTGTCTTCGTCCAGCTGGAGAAAAGCTGAGTCCCCATTTCAGATCTCCTGCAGCGAGTGGCCATCGCTGCGTTCCCGTTTCACCAGCGGCTCCCCCATGCTCTGGGAGACTGTGTCCACCTCTCTGCCCAGGTCACCGATGTCATCTGCAAAGGACAGGTCTCAGCATTAGCATGGGGACTGGAGGGGAAGAGGTTCCTCTTCCCAACAGAGCAGAGTGGAAGGGCAAGCACGGGGTTTCCCCTCCCACAGCAATTCAACCCCAACCCAACAGGGCTTCCCCTGAAGTACCTTTGTCCAGCAGTGTTGGGGACAGAGATGTGAGGTCACCAAACTGAAAGAAAAAAAGAGTTACAAGGTAAGTGAGGCTTATGAAGACTCAAAGCACCACAGCTGCAAGTTGGCATCTATATCCAAGCAATTCAGGAGAATTTCTAAGCGCTCAGGAGAAAGCACAAGCATCAGCAGTGCGGGTGGTGAAGAGCGGAAAGCAAAACCAATGACGTTTTGGGGAAAAGTCTGCCACTGCCACTTAAACCTCTGGGCAAACACCACACACAACAATCCAGGGCAGGACTGAGCTCTGGAATAAAGGGAGAAATTTTCCAGTCTCCCAGGTCACAGACCAAAGGATGCTGCCTTTTCTCCAGCCCTCTGCCCTCCAGCGAGTCACCTCCCCTGGGTCTCCACCATCCCTCCACTGCTCTGCAGCCCTCTGCAAAGCCTTTGCATTCATGGTAGGAAAGTGCTTTGGCTTGGAAGACCACAGTGCCAAGTGTAACCAGAGAGCTGAGGGTGTATTGGGTTCTGGAGGTGCACTGTCTCCCCCTGTGATGAGGTCTGAAATACTAAATTGCTCTGACAATAATGCTGAAAAGTCATGCAAAGTTGGGCAGTGGGAGTTATAAAGCAAGCGATGGAAATGGAAGGACACGATCCATCCTCTTTTGCTGGGAAGAATCGGCCTCCTCCTGGAGAACAGAAATATTGCAAGAGTTTAATGAAGGAAAGGCAAAACCCAGAGGATGAAAGCCTCTCACAGCTGGGTTTTGCTGGAAGCCCCTCTCTGCTTTTCATGTTCCTTTAATATCAACAAAGACAGAGATTTTGCAGGGAATAGTGGGAACTTGTAGCACTGCTGACTTGGTGCAACAGCATGGGCCTAATGGGAGGGGAAGGGAAAGCAAAGGGCCTGCAGCTGATTCGTCTGGCTCCCCTATGTGTGCTCCATGGAAGGAAGAAAACAGCATGAGCTTCAAGGAGCAAATGAGATCCGTTTTAACCTAACAGTAGTTTTAATATTGCTGTCACAGGCTGATCAGGGGCTTTTAAATCTGGAAGTGGCTTCAGCTAGGCAGGACAGGACCTGCCTGAAAGCCAGGTACCAGATTTGGTATCTGATTTGTTTTAAAAAAAATACAAACCTCCACAAACAACCCACTTATCTTCTTCAAGCCAAAAATTGAGAGAGTGGCTGACTGCACACATAACTCTGGAGCATGCAGAGTTCAGTTGAAGAAGTTCAGTGAATGGTACCACTGAAAGTAACTTTTGGACCTTTTATTGCTTGGTTTAGTTTTTGTGTTTGATGGGGCTTTGCTCTGGCAAGAACCCCAATGTTAGCGTTGCTACCCAGGGGTTATGGAGAGAAGTGGGGAGATCCTTTTCCTCCCTCCTCCAGGCCTTTGAAGCCCAGCAGATGCTCAATTGCCCCAAAACCCACCAGCTCAGGTATTAGTGAGCCAGGATGGAAGATGCTCAAGGAGCTGGATCCTTGTGCCAAGCACTCAAAACAACTCAGCAAATCCTTCAGCAAGGATGGTTATGAAAACATGCTCAGGACGCAGCGCGGTTTGTGAATCAACGGCATCTCTTTAAGCGCTGCTTGGTTTGGGTTTGTTCCTAGGGAATAAACAATCCTCACCTCTCCCATGACAGCAATCGGCGTCTCCCCTGTTGCCTGGGCAACACGATGTTCTACCAGATAAAACATGTATTCATCGTAGAGCAGGCGAATCAGGTGGAAAGAACCAAAGCTGGCAGCACTGCGCAAGGTGAGGTCACGGATCACCATGGAGCTGGAGAATGGTTGAGAAACAAAATATTTGGGTTGTGCTTTACACTTCCATCATGGCTGAGGTGAATTCTTGACCCTGAAGGTACTGTGGGACACAGTGCTCTGTTTCTACCTCTAACCCAAAAGTATAAAGGCACTTGAAGAAATTAGTTGATGGAGCATCTTGAAAGGATACAGGAGACACAATGCTCTCTTCTGTACCAAGGCATTAGCCAGAGTTGCATGGAAGTAAAGAACTTGGCCTTGGCTATCCAAGGAGTTATTTACATGCCCAAAACCTATGCATAAATATCTCCAAAATGAGAAAGAAAATGTACCTATAGAAAGACCATTTCAACAGGAACTGCCTGGCTGCCTTGGGGAAGCTGGGACTGCCCTCATGATGCTTCAGGACTTGAGTAACAACATTATCCAGCCAACTGGCCCACTGGTCCAGAGAGCTCTGCTGCTGCAGAGTGAGCTTGAAATCCTGCTCCAGCTTCTGTACCATGCCTTCCTCGCACTGGCACACCCATGAAGCTTGCTCCTGCTCGGGGAGAAGGGTTAATGATTACTCCTGCCAAGCCTGCATGGTTGTTGCATCCCAACCCAGGAATTCAACTTCATTTCTATTAGACAAGGACTCCAAACCAGCGCTGAATCATGGCTCCTCAGATCTGTCCAGACTACAGTACAATATTATTAGAATATTACTGTAGGTAGCACTACCTCTTACAGAAGTTCCTTAGTACCTTCTCCACTACTCACAGTAAAATGGCACTTACCTGGAAAAGTAACACTAAACCCATTAAATTGTTCATTTAATTGCTTTTTAGTATTGGAAATAAGATGCTGGTTATCAGCAGACAACCTCATTATAGAGTCCCAGTTCTAGACGACATGACCTAGGAAAAGATGCTGTAAGTTACCTGCACATTGGCAAAGTCGACCCGATTGAGATCGCTGAGCATCTGGTTTATCTGGGAGGTGTTCTGCAGCACCGCACGGGCAGCCTGAGCCAGGTGGTTCAGGGACGTGTATCTCCTCAACGTCTGTGCAAAGGCACTCACCACCCCAACCTGCAACACAGCATGGGACTGGGTGGCAAATTCTTCTCAAGGCTGAGCTCAAGCACATGGCACACATCAGCTGGGATAACCTGCACAATCCCACCTGTGCTGCTGCCTACACCATACACCAGTGCCCCAGAGCAGCACTTTTGCAGCATCTATTGCATCTTGCAAACCAGCCTCTGCATTTCCTTTCTTTAAATTAACATGTTTTCATACTCTGCCTCCAGCGGAGACCAAGCAAGGTAAAAACATGGCCTTAGGAGAGGAGTAGTAGGAGCCTTAAGTTCAAGCTCTGCAATGCCATTAATTAATGAACTTTCTAGTAGAACAGCACCATCCCAGTGCAAAGATTTTCTTCCAGATAGCTTTATCTGCACTTTCAGGACATAGGCATGGCTCAATGGACAGAGCATCATCAGCTTCTGGTGCAAAGGAATTGCCCTACCTGTGCTTGCTGATTTTGGTTCATAATTATTCAGGACACTGTGTTAGTCTGGAGTACCCATGGCCAAACCCCAGCAGTGATTTCCAGTCACAGTGGAAAACTGCACCATGCACACACATGCACAAACACACACACACGCGCTAATTCATAGCCCTGACCTGCATCGTGCTCCTTCCACTTACCTTGGTCTGGACAATCTGGGGGGGAAATTCACTCATTGCGTTCATCAGCCACCCTTCCAAACTCTTGGCAAAATTGCGAATCGCCTGTGTAAGCGTGCCTGCAAAGAAGTCGGCACAGTTAGAAAGACTGTTCTGTATTGTCGTATTTTTCTTATTCTTATTTTCTAATGCTGTTACTCAAACTTTTCTTCTTCTTCTTCTTCTTCTGATTTTTTTTTTAAATTTTTTTTTTGTATCCTATTCTTATTCATGGTTTTTCTGAGCATTTTCCAAATACCGAAATATGCTCTTTAAATACTGAAAACAGCAGCTCAGAGGGGCATGGCTTTCCAGTGCTGCTCAGCCCAATCTGAGGTCTTGGGGAGGTTGACAGATGCACTTCACTGAGGAGCCAAATCAGAGAGAAAACCCTCGATATCTCATCACTAATCTCCCAAATGAAAGCTGACCCCAAATTTCCAGGAGGTGCAGCAGGGGACAGGATGGTCCTACATAAACAAAGATACTATCTCCAAGGAAGCACCTCACAAAGATTAACCATGGTTACTTGTGCATTAAGCCTATACTTTTACCCTGACTCCCAGCCAAAGTCAGGAGATGTGATACACAATAAACCGAATTTTAAAATCCACGGGGATTTCCAGGGGCCACAAAGTACCATCAACACAGAGCAAGGCTGCAGGAGGAATATTGCTGTTGCCATAATATTTTAGCTGGTATTCAAAACAAAAACCTCTAAATCTGTTTTTACAGTGGAAATCTTTGTGGCAAGTGGTAGCCAGACTGAGTGAGTCACGGATCGCTTTTTGTCACACACAGCATCCCATGACTCAGTCTGTGAGGAGCTGAGCAAGGACCACACTGCAGGATACTCACTAGGCACCGGTCTGAGCACATCTGGGATGAGAATCTCTACCAAGGTCTGGTACAAGATGTGGTCGCAGCTTCTCATCCATTTGAGGATGGGTTCATATTTGCACAGAGCGATCAGCTTATCTTTCGGGAGGGTCCCTTCATGTTCTTCTTCGCTGCGGGAAGAGAAGGAGGGAGGCAGCATTAGCAGCAGGTTTGGATTCAGTGCATTCGCCCTTCCTCTCGATTTTCTAACCCCAGTTTTCAGCAGAAAAAAGCCATTCATGTTTCCTTCTAACGAAAATGCTGGATCATTTGTGCAAGTCTTCGCTGACTCTGCAACTGCCTCACCATTCGTTGGGTCAGAGCTCTGACCAGTTTTCCCTCAAATCTGCATCTCCCAGTGCTTGGCCTTTGCTACTTCTGTGTTTAGCCTCAACTGCCTTTCACTCACCCATGTTCATGTGTATGTGGGAACTGCACTTCAGTGCAGTCATTCCAGCAAGCAAAGATTTAGCTGGTTCCTCCGTACAGACCAAGCTATTTCCAAAACATTCACACCTCTCCCCTGTGCTCTGAACCTCCTCAGCTGCAGCAGTGGGGACACGCATTTGCAGCAAATGTTGTTTGAGCAGATCTGCCAGTACCGAGAGATTCTACAAATGGTTTCAAGGGGTTTAACACCTTCAAATACTGAATGTTTTCAGAAGGGAAAAGATTTGTCATTTTGATGAGAACAGAGCATATTGTCTCTAACTGAATGAGGTCAATTAAATTGCATTATTTTCACTTTATAAATGTGTGAAAACTTTTTTGGCATTATTAAGGCATAAGATATTCGGTTAAACAGCAAGCAGAGAAAACCAAAGCCTTAATGCGTGGCCAAAGCACCAAAGCGGAGCTACTCAGACACTGTGCTGGGAACTGGGAATTTGGAAGGGACTTTCCCCATGCATCACATCAAAACCATTAAAGCCAAGCCTTGGACATAGCACAGAGAGGTATGTATAGCCTCTGTCTCAACAGTTTTAGTAAATGAACTCCTAGAACACTCACATGGAGAAACTGGCCACCAACTACCTAAACTTTCTGTTAAGTGGAACTGTATTCTGCATTTTATCATGCCTTCAGTTTGCATTTACCTCTCGATTGTTAGCAGGAGAGGTACATGGGCACACAGCCTCAGCAAGCCAGGCTGGGTTAGGCAGAGCCCTGCAGAAATGCTGCCTCCAGTATTGCCGGGAGCCTCTTTGCATCTGACACAGCTCTCTCCCTGGTACTGCAACCTGCCTCGGAGACACACCCTTAAGTAAAAGAGATTTTGAAACAAACAAAGCTACAGTGATTCTTTGTGGGAAATATCCCTTGGGTAACATTCACTGAGGACAATAGGGCTATACTCTACAGTTTACTATAGGGTATTTGCTTATTACTCAAACTTTTACCATTTTTCTTCTGAAAAAAAGAAGTCCTTATATTATCAGTAGAAGTGGACAATACAGACTTTTAACACAAATTCTAAGAAGAAACCTTCACCTTTTCAATTTTCTCTATTTTCACTTATTTCCATTCCGCTGTCTCTTGGCAGCAGACTACAGCACATAAAGGATGAAGAAAAGGCAGTAACAACGAGCCAGGTAGGAGTACAAAGATCAGAGCAGCTTTGTTTGCCATTATCTGCCTCAAAACATGAGGCACTTAAAGATCTGGACAGCCATCGAAAGCAGCGATTCAGTCTGGATGTCCCCAAAACCTCAGAGCCTGAGATGTCACTCGAGACCGATACCTAATGACACGGACGCATTACTGTCTGCTCCTGATGGCCGTTATGAAAGCTGCAGCCTGTTCTCATTAATCTCTGCATTTTGGATGAGCACTTGTTAGAGGAGTTATAAGATGTACGCGATCAGAGCAGATGCTTTCCTCAAAGATCTGAACTTTGCGTGGTCATTACAATACTAAACACTTCTGACACTCTTTGTAACGAGAAGTAAAGACTTCCCAGTCCTACAAAGCCCTCAAAATGCCTAATGAAGCTGGAAAATACTTCACACATTTTTAAAAGATGAAATACCACCAAAACCCAGAGTATTCAGAAATAATCAAAGCACAGCAGTGTACCTGGATGGCAGGGCAGTAGAGCCATCACTAGATGGTGTTTTAGGACTCCAAAAGGATTGCCACAGTTTCTCAATATAATGAAATTGAAGATTCATTACAACATCCAAAGTCGCCTAACAACAAAGAACACAACTCATTAGCTGCTCTGCTAGCATCCTGTCGCGCAGTGTAGGCATAAATTTCATGTGCTACTATTCAGATTAAATAATTTACAAGAAAACTAATGGAAATGGCATAGTTTTAATAATCAACATAACACAGAACAGGTCACATGATGAAAAAATAATATAAAGTGCAGTATTTGAGTTGTAATACCTAGCAAATCAAGCATTCTCTATTATATTCTATCTGAAGAGCAGGATAGGAGATCAGCACATGTATTATGTTACACATAAATTAATAAATCAATTTAAAGTACTCCAAATAATCACCTCGCAGTGTCGCCTGTAAAGAACCTGCAGAGTTTTCACATCATTCATGGTGAAGCCTTCTTGTAAGAGAACGTTACCTAGATCAGGGGATGGGAACTCGGGAAAGACGTGGGTTATATCTAGGGGAAAGAAAGATTGGGAAAGATGGTGAGAGTTAGGAGCATTCAGTTCCGCAGGACTAGAGATGAGCGCAAGTTCTGTTGTTACTGGTGGCTCTTTCACGTTTCAATTGGGAGAAAACAGGAGAAATGGGACCAATAAATTAGTACTTTCCCTGATTCATGCTGTTATACTGGGCAAAAGTGAACAACCGCAGCCCGTTTATTCAGCGTGGAAAGGAAAATGTTTTCTTTCCCTGTGTGATAAAAGAAACAAGAATACATTGTCCTCATCTACCACGCTTCCTGTTACATTTTCTCTGATGCCTGAAAAATGTCTCTCTGGTATTTTCAGAGTACAATGGAAAATCTAATTGGGCAGCAGACTTATCGGGCAATCAGATTTCAGAGCTGGCTGGGATTTGGTATCTCTGTCTGAACGATGGAGACATGTAGAGCCACCAGCAAATCCAGAAAGTTTGTCTCCCAAGAAGAAGGTCCATACGGATCGTCTACATCGGACACATATTGCAGCCTTTGCAATGAGGAGAACTGCTTTTCTCCCTCTGTCCACCTGTCTCAGCAAGGCCCTTCAGGACTCCCACTTCTTTCAACCAATTTGGATAAAACCAGATGGATTAAAAACATATACAGAGGGACACACCTGACAGCACAAGGAAAAAACCTTCCTGTGGGTATGGGAGTTAGCAAATAAACTTAGTAACTGTGACGTTAAAAGAGTTTATTATAATATATACTATATATATATAAAATGCGTAATATATAATACAGCAGAATTATTAGAAAAGCAAACAAATGCAGAACAGCCAGGGCTTGCTGGACAAGACCTTCCTTCCTCTTAAAGCTATGAGCCTAGACATGAGATATCAAATAAAAGCAGTCTCCTCACCTATGAATTGCAGATGATGTTGGCTTTGAGCAGCAACCGATTGCTCTGGCGTCGTGTGCGGGTTACTGTTGGACCCGCTCTCTGCCATGCCTTCCATCTTCTGCACCGGTCTATACCTAAATTGAAAGCATGGCTTGGGATTTACACAGGCATGAGCAAACATGATATTTGCAACAGTCATGCAGACTTTTGCATTCATCATGTAATATATGAGGTTACAGTCAAGGTGAGCCTTTTGAGGCTGATCATTTATATCATCTACTCAAGCGGAGGGGGAAAATGAGAACCTCCTTTTTGAAAAGCACTCCTAAGGCAGAATTAAAGAGGTTAAGATGTTTGCCCAAGGTGACACCAAAAAAAAAAAAATAGAAGCAGAGCTGGAGTGGGTGCAATCTCTGTCCTCTGTCTCGGGAGCTGACTTTTGCATTTTCTTTCTCTTTGGAAGCTGAAGAAATAATTTTTTCTGCTCCTTCTTCACTCCAGCAAGAACCAGAAGTGTCTGTACTTCCAGGAGACAATTCCAAATTCCTTTGCACATTGTGTTTTATACTCAAAATTACTCAGACTCGAGACTAACCACAACACTATTTAACTTCGCACAAAAAGTGTTGTTTTGTTGCATAAAATCCAAAGACAAAACACAAGATACATCCAAGCATGGCACTAGTCCCCAAGTCCTTTACACTGATTTGGCACAAATAACTCCATAGCTGAGGTCCTAAACCAGTTTGGTCAGAGGAAGGCAGTGAAAAGCAGCACACGGTGGCATTCTCTGTAGCACTTGGCTGAAACAAGCTGCTGGCAAACTGAACATGCAGATAAATGCTGTTTCTTGGAATCACAGAAAGGTTTGGGTTGGAAGGGGCCTTTAAAGGTAGTCTGGTCCAGCTCCCTCACAACAAACAGGAACCTCTTCAACTAGATCAGGTATGTCTAACCTGACCTTGAATGTTTCCAGGGATAGGGCATCTATCAGAAGAGGTTTTGGATGATTGCACTACTCAGAGTGGCCAGTGCCTTGCAGCCCCCTCTCCCACAGCTCAGCTCTGGCATTTCAGCAACACTTGGGTTTGAACTGTCCCAATATGCTCCCTTTGCTCCCAAGCCAAGTCCCAAGATGGGCTCTGCAGCTTTCTCTGGGAAAGGACCCTTGCCTGCGGCAACGTCGGGGGCACCGTGAGCGAGCTCCAAGATGCTGGGAGCACCTACCTTTGCTTCTGGTGGATGGGCTGCTGTCTCATCGCCATGTACTGGGTGTCCTCCTGCAGGCGGGTTCGCG
>NW_010156736.1:25768-41370 GCF_000695765.1 Mesitornis unicolor
ACGGATCCCGTAATAATGATATTTGGAGTTTCCCCTGGAAGTATCAATGTTGAAATTGCTCAGTGTCAGACACTCAATGGAAGGGACATCGTAGCCCTGCAATTTACTCTTAGGCTTGTTTTGACAATACACCCAACTTCTTACAGCACACGTCGGTTTGCTGCCAAGCGCTATTTGAATGGCTGAACTAACAAATTAAAGAATGCCATCACTCCCTGTAAAATTTAAAACCACATGTCGCAGAGTTCAGTGACGACCACATTTGAAACTCGGCAAGGTTTGTTCCAAGTAACCCATGGTAACTGGAGAAGAAGAGACAAGCGTTACAATACAAAGTGTTATTAAACAGAATGACAGAAAGACCTCAGGGGACACTTTGCTATTTGATTAATGTTTAAGGACTTGGTTTTTCCATAAAAACAAACTTCCATCTTTATCCAGACTTGGATAAAACGAGCCTGACTGAATAGTCAACTATGATAAGAAAAATGTCTTTCTGCTGCCAGCACTTTCACAGCAATGGCAACAGGCTTTGATGTGGCTTTGCTCTTGGAATTGCTCATTTTTGTAGTTTTGTAAAAACTGTTTCTGTAAAAGCTGCTTGCAAGCACAAGAGGCTGTCATTCTTTTTTCCTTTGCTGGTCAGTAAAGCTGCTGTGATGGTCCTTAGGAGAATGTCTTTCCATCACATTAGACACACGTATCAGATAAAGTTTTTCCACCAAACTGGAATTTTTCAGTCCCCAAGAGTCTGCTTTTGGGAGCAAGAAGGACAATTATGCAGCCATGGCTACAAGACGACAGGATGTCCAACACGGCTTTAACCAATTTGTCGCTAACAACGGTTGAGCTGCGTCCTCAGTGGGAGAGGAGACAGAGCCAGGGTCTCCAGAGCCCTCTTATTGGGGACGCTTAAAATTCCTTTGCTGTGTCACTGTGACAGGGCCTGAAGGCACCAGAAATCCAAGGATGCTTCCCATTGGAAAACTACATAGAGAAATTTAGAAGAGGAATATTTGTCAATATGTTAGGGGAATTTTCTCTTTTCGAAGGGACGGCTGAATCACTCAGTCTTTGTCACTGTGCAAAAGGGTTTACACACACTGTGAGCTTGGGTATGAGCTTTTTCCATGCCTTAAGTGATTTTAAGTGCTTGCGAATTAAGTAACAGCTGCATTTCTAATCTAAATGAATTAATAAGAAAATAATGGTGGACAGCTATTTCCATATTTATGGAGGTTTACTGTATCCTTTTCAGCCTGCACATTTTGCAATTTTAGGTGGGTTTTTTGCTTGTTTTTTTTTCTTTAATTCTTGATAGGATTAAATAATTTCTGTCCTCTAAAGAGACTATTTTAGAGCTCTTGCACTTAAATAAATCTACAGAAATCCAAACTCTCCCCTGTTCTTCCTACGATTGTTGCCTCCACATTCCAGCTGTGGAATGCCTCAGGCACATCTGGTTTTGTTCTCGGTTATAAACCCAAATATCTAAGCTTGAATTTTATTATAAAATCCTACACAATCAGAACAATCACCATTTCTCTAGTGTATTACCTACTTTTTTATTAAATTAGAAACTGTGATAAAATGCAAACTCAGCTGTGCAGGTACTTTGGATGCTCCCTTGAAGGCCACATATGTAATTACAGCAAGTAGACTTTCTTATGTTAGGCTTTTGTTGTAACATCATATGGATCTTTAATGTTTTAAAATAAAAAATTCTGTCACAAGATTCAGCCTGCTGCTTTGGGAATTTAAGAAATGAGCCATTCACACCTGCGCAGCTTGTCTGCATCAAAGATGTAGGCACAGGTTCTGTTCTCATCTGTGATGGAGGAACTTCACTGGGCCCAAAGGGAGAAACCATTTCACTGCACCAGAATTTTGGGCTCAGCAGCAGTTGTGGAGTTACTTTACTTTTTTGAGACAGTAATGAAATGAGAAAAAGCCTGGGTTGAAATAAACTATTTCTAGACTCCCTAGGACTTAGACCAAATTCCTCTGTGTGGCTAGACAAGGCAGTGTCACCAGAGACCCTGAGCGTGTCTGAAATTAACTTTATTGTCAAGCCTTTCACACTACTGATGCATGGTCAGAAAGCAGCTTTGCCTCACAACACACAGAAACTACTGTTGTGCCTCAGAAATGTTTTCCCACAAGATCATGGTTAGTTGTTTCTGTGAATCTTGGAAGAAAGACCCACGCCTGCTAAATGATGCTCAGTAGGTTCTCAATATATAAGAACTTGAAGGATGTGAGGTTTTTTATATAAATGTACATTCATACCAACCTGGTTCCCAGGCGGCGAGTCCTCAGCCCCATGAACACTGACCGGATCAGCTTTCCAAAGGAAGCGGCATTCACCGGATCCAGTTTGTGCTCCTGGCAGTGCCCCAGGTAATGGTTGTAGAGAGAGCTCCTGGGAAGGCTGACGCCTTCTGCTGTCTCGTAGTTGTCCAGCAACCACTGGAGCTTTATGTATGGAAAACATAAATAAATAAAGAACACATGGAAGTCTAAAGAGGACTGGAACGGGTTGCATCAAACAATGACACTGCTTAACTGTCAGGAAAGCCCATTTGACATTAAGAGCTCAAGAGAACTTAATGCTGGGTAGTTAACTCGTACAAGTGGTACTTGTGCCGGTTGCATTTTTAGAAAACTAAAAGAACCCCCAGCCCAAAGCTAATAACTGCAAGAGCATTAAACCACAGTCCACCTGCCACCTCAGTGTCCACCTCAGATTCAGATGAATTCCTGCAGAGCCAAAATAAAGCTGTAAGAACTTGTGTTTCCCAAACATAAGGATGTTAAGAACTTGATTTCTTTTGACTGTTTGTTTAGGAAAAACATAGTCCTTGTTTGATGCGAGGATGGATCTTTAAGTATGGAAAAGTTAAGATACTGCGTAAGAGGAATAAATTTTAGGAGATCCAAATACGCTGCAAAGTCTTTATTAATCTGAAGATTGGCATGTCTGCAACTGTTCCTTTAACAGTAAAATTAGCGGTTACTAAAGCAACCTTAAAAATCTGAGGGGGTTAATCTATTTTACAAAATTTACTGTCTGAATTTTTTCTGAAGTTTCTGTTCATTAAAGTTTGTAATTAGACACAAATTAGTTGTACCCAGGCCAGTCTGAAAGGGCAGCACACAATGTCAGCACAGGAATTAAAATGCAAAAAAGACAAAACCCCCAACCTCCTTTTATTAGCTAAATGACTTCAGCATCAATAAAGGAAGTGTTATATTAAGTGAATTTCTGAAGGAAATAGATACGCAAATGGATTAAAAACAATAGCTTTGGTCAGAGCCCTTTCATTGCCATTAGGCACATCTGGGATTAACATTTCCAAGACTCCCCTCTCCATCCTGACCTCCATCCCTGCAGGCATCAGAGGCAAAGCTCCACCAGAAGCAGCTGCATTCACACCAGATGAGTGGCAAAACAGAGTCAGGTTATGGATGCCAAAACACGAGCCACACCATCTTCTTACAACACAGAGTTCAAAAGCACACGTAGTAATCAAAGCACAAACTTAGTCTGGAAATCAGCAGGATTTAAGCATGCATACGGATGCACACGTTGGCCCGTGCTCAAATCATCTCCACTCATACTCCAGAATCTGGCTCTTTTCTACCATTTTATTTTGGTGAATCTCTGGAGTCCCAATTAACCACTGTATTACTCGAGTTTTATATCAATAACTCTGTGAAAATACAGCCTGTGTGCGATGCCGTGTCTGACACCTCACTTCACTGAGTTATTTTCAGTTTATGTATTTCTATTCAACTTTGCTCTCACACAAAGGCTTTTCAGCACCTATGAATGGATGTGCTGCGCTTATCATTCACATAGCCAAATTTAAACTTGTGCTACATAAAATGAGATTAATCCAAAGCTGCACAGTTAAAACTATTTCATTCATCACTTGGGTTTGATCCAGAGCAACCACAAGTTCAAATGAGTGGGTCTGCCAGTTTTTGGTGGCCCTTGGAGCAGACCATGGGCTGCCACAGTTGGAAGAGTAAAAACCTCTTGGCCATCGTACTTCTGTCCTGCTTTTCACAGAGCTGTTTGCCACCTTCCCACCCTCCTCCAGTGACATATCTTTGGGGTGTTCTTCCACAGACGAAGCTCACTCTGACCTCCAAACCCGCCAGATATAAGAGGTGGCGTTTGCTAATGACCCGCGTCCCTTCGTGCTCTCATCTGCTGAGGAATCATCCCTGGGAAGCCCAAAAATCCGTTCAGTAGCCCTGAGCCTCCCCCACCCATTAAGCAGTCTCTAACCCAACTGGACCCCAGGTTTTTTTACATAAAAGACCAGTTTTTGACATAAAACTGGGCAGGAGCTCTCTTTTTAAGCAGTCCATATCTATGCTGGTTTTGGTTCTTCCCCTGTATTTAGAAGATTAATGATAAATAAAGTTCATTTTTTTAACTATTTATTTTATTTATCCACTGGAAGATACTGAATGTGGATCAACTATTTATTTTCTAAACCCATTCTAATCCCAAGCCTTAAAAATAAATAAAATTGCATGTTACTATGGAAAATTCAAATATAGGTAAAACCCTCTCATTTTAATTTGATCCTGGACATTTTTAGTCTAAGCCCAGATATTTCTAGAATATTTCCTTTATCTTCCAGCTTTCTTTTTCTGTGAGTGTCTTTTTATACTGCTTTAAACATTACAGAGTTTCACAATATGAACTCCCACTACTGAATTAGAAATTTCTTATGAAACATTAAAAAGTGCTTAAAAAAGAAATCTGTCAGGATATAAATAATTTTCAAAACATTATTTTTGCTCTTCCTGTATTAGTAATAACAGACCGGGCGCTTAAAATGAGAACATTAAAGATTCTTTCCATTTGTATCCCTTACTCTGTTTACTTTTTCAATTTTCCTCAGTGCTGACAATGATGAGATATTCTACAGTTTCATTTCTGTTTATACTGAGATCAGGTTCTAATAAAATCACTACGCAGCCATATGCTGCTTTGTTTGTTATAGGCACTACAGGGGAACATTTCCATTTCACTTCTACTTCATCTTTTATTGACTGTTTATTTTGATTTTAAAAAAGAAATCTTTATCAAAAACCTCGTCTCTGTTTGCTGCAAGGATGGAAAAAGCGATACACAGGGCTGTCCGAGAAAAGAAAACTGTTTTTTCTCTGATGGTCCAGAGGTTTGGAGAGGTTTTCTTACGGACACTTTCATGAAAAAGAAACCGATGAAGGCACTCATTTGTGGTTCATAATTAAGGTGTTTTATCTGAGATAGAGGAGTAGACTACTAATTGCCTGCTCAGTCCAGCTCAGAGTTAGGACAGACCCTGGACCACCTGTGTGCCTGTTGGCCATGCCAAGCTCAGCGACAGGGACAAATGCTTCCCTCGCACCAGGAGTTCCCTGCTCAATCCCACCAATCCTCTGCAATTAAAGCTGCACCAAAACCTATGGATTTTCTGGAAAAGTCACTTCTTCTAGAACAAGTGCCTGTCAGCTCTGGTCCCTTGGATAGTCAAGCTCCAAGCAATCAAGTGTAGGAAAGGACAAGCTCCAGCATCGCCCACTTTTCTCCACTGAGCAGGAGATTCATCCTTCAGTAGGTTCCTCTAATTAAAAACCAGAATAATTTCCCTTTACCAGTTCTCTTCCTTCTCTGTTCAGTTTCATTTTAGGTGTTTATGTGTCCCCTAAACATCATTTGGGGGTAAGATCTTTTCCTCAGGGGAAAATCTCCATCAGCACCTACCTAAGAGTCATTCACCCACAGGGAAGAAGTCCAATGGTTTTTGAGGAGTTAATTCTGGGGTTTCTTTGGTTTTTTGTTTTCCAGGCAGTGAGGAAAAGATACATTTCCCCCCTACTCCTACAAGTGCTATGGATATCATGGAGCTGCAGGGGCTCAGGCAGGCTGTGGCATCCAACTCCTTCCCTACATGCCCAGCTTTAGGCACTCACATGCAAAAATTGTAGCAATTTTTCTTAAATTTCTTTGCATCTGCAAGCTCATAATTGGCAAAGAAGTAATCCTCTGACCCAGTGACTCTGGAGTACACTTGTGAGCAGAGCTTTTTCAGTAATAGGTTGACATGATTTCATTAGAACCATCATGTGTCACTGGGGTATTAACATTAGCTTAGGCTTCCAAATTTGATATTTCAAGTGCATTTAAATAACCTCTCAGAGAGTATTTGAAGCTAAATTAAGTTATCAAGTGTGGCTCCATTTCACATTGACTTTGGTTAAACAGCATTATGTAAAACATTACCACTTGACAAAGCTACCTTTAGATTTCTTTTTTTTATTTTTAAAACCAGATTCCACATGAAAAATCTGCTGATGACAACAAAATAAACCTTTATCCCAAGAATTTACAGATTTGCAAAACATGGAGTTTAAAATGAGAGACAGAACACTTATTTAAAAGCTCTGCAAGCTTAAGATCAAAAGCAACTAAGTCTCAACTAATAGTGCAATTAGCATTATCTCACAACTTCCTTGGCTACCAGCTTCTGCCAAGCTCTTATTTTGCTATCAGCCTTGACCAACCTCAGTCACCTGCTGCTTCACTTTCTGATTCTCATGCACAAACCTGACAATATCATGTGCCAGTTACACAGGCATTGGGATGGGTAATCCTCAGGTTTTTTGTGGTTTTGGGGTTTTAACATAAAGAGGTGGGAACTGCAACATCTCAGACAGCTGAAACCCCTGTAACACAGAGATGTGCAGAGAGGTTCTGCAATGTGCTGTTTCCTACAGGCACTGCTCATACCATCGCCTCCTCGCTCTTCCCACGTGTCCGCAGACATCGCTCCGTGCTCTGGGAGGGCCAAGCAAGGACACTGGGGTTCACCGGGCTGCAAGAGCCTCAGAACACTGGGGGTTCACAGGGCTGCAAGGGCCCCGCAAGCTTTTCTTGCTCAGGCTCTGCACCTTGGTAGAGGGAATTACCCACCCCAGCCCGGTGCTGCCCAGGGCAGCCCAATGCTTGTGCCTGGTCCAATGTCTTCAGCAGGGACAAGTGCAGAGCTGATGAGGAAGGAGTTTATTTGCTTTAGAATTTGTAAGAGAACTTAATCCTTATGCCAATTTATGAACCACAGCCTGAGAAGAGACACATTAAATTCTTTACTTCTACCCTGCAAGACAAGAGTGGGGAAGATCTGATCAGCAGCTGGATCAGGCCCCAACTCCATCCCGTGCAGCTTGCAGTCAGATGAAATCTCTTTTCTATCTTTGCTTTCTTACCTCTGCCTTTGCCTGCCTTTTTTCAAACCTCCTTCGATACCACACCATGATCCACTCCATTCTGTTCTGCTCTATTCCTCTCTGCACTGGGACAAACAAGCAAAATTCTGCAGAGCAGCATTATCCTTAGAGAAATCTGTGCGGCCCTTGGGGCACGGCGCGGGCCTGTGAGCACGGTCACACCCAAGGACAGGAAGGGGGCACTGAGATGCTCAGAGCAGGAGCTCCCAGCCTGATTCTGCAGGTTTGTGTTTCCCCAGCTACAACAAGGAACCTTCAATTTTTAGAAGCCAAAATAAAGACTGAGCTCAACCAGGAGCCCTGGCTTGGAGTTCAACATCAGCTTAAGAAAATCAGACCATTAGGTTTAATGTTCCCTTCATTTGCTCAGGCTGTTTCTCTAGGGTGAAGAGGGCAAAGATTCTTTTTGCAGGACCCAAGAATGACAACAGATCTACCTCTAAAAGCAAAGCAAAAGGAAATCTGTTAGAATAAAGAGCTGTGATTTATCAGTGCAGAACACACTTAAGCCTAATCCAAACCACAATGAAGTCAAGACAAGGCCAATGACTTTAACAGGACTTGAATTAGACCCTTCAACTCTCACGCAAGCATGTGCTCACCATTAAGTATTACTGCATGGGAGCCATAAACACGACACAGAAGGCTCGGTAGTATAGTGGGAACTTCACACAAAGCAGGGAAGTTGTTGGCACAGTGAGAAGAGAGAGGTCTAGCAAATGGATTTAGCATAGCATCATAATGGTACTGGTCTTCCTGAGGCACAGAGAGGGGCAATAAAGGCTTCCACAGGAGTCAGCTTTCGGTACCGCTATCTACGGCATCTCTATCATGACTCACGCCAAGTTTTGCTGTAGAATTGCAAGTTATTTTCCAGCCATCTTTCAATTCCAGTAAAAGGAAAGAACTTCCTCAAATGTGTTTATCTAATTGCCAGCAATTTCCATTGCAAGGCAGATGAAATAAATAACCACGGGGTAGAGGCAGTTAACAGAATCCAGAGCATCTCATAAACACACATTAACATCATGGCACTTTTTTGCAGATTCTCATTTCTTGGGAATGGGCTGCTTTGGACAGCTGAATCACAGGTTGCTTTGAGCAGCTCGTGCTGTTGAATACACCAAAGTGCTACAAATAATGCTCCTACCAAAGCAGGAAAAAGGTTGTAAATTCCAATTGTAACTTACATGGCTGTTGAGCAAACTGCTTTTGTGTGATGTAATCCCTTCATTTTTTTGTAGGTTTTCAATCGCCATTTCAAGCTAAAGAAAGTGTGCACAGTTTAAAAAAAAAGGAAAAAAAAAGAAAAAGAAAGGAAATCAGATAGTTAGGAACAGCCAGAATTATTATTTCTTTATTAATATTTGAATGATTAATGCTTTATATCAACAGGCTTGTGAAAGAGGCAAACAGATGAGGCACAGCCCTTATGGGATGAAGCTGCAGAGCCATTATTGTATGTATGGCATGCAAACTAACAACACAGCAAGAATCCCTGTTAGGGTGAGAGAGCGAGACCAAGGGGCTTTTGATTTTCCACTATTTGCACTGCCCATTTATAAAAGAGAAGCCGTTTTCCTTCTCCCTTCTGCTCCACGCCTAGACCAAAACACCACCAGACAGATACGCTGCAGCAGGTCAAAGGAGATCCGTTACAGAGAAAGTGCATCTTATCCAGATCTTTCAAGGAAAACTGGAAGTAATGACTTTGGTTATTATTACTTCTTAACATTTTGACAAAAAAGCAACAGCGACTAAATAAACCAGGGGCACCAGGAGGGCTGACACACAGAACGCATCAAACAGAAGGGGTAGGAGTTCTTTGCTGCTGAAAACTGCAAAGGGACCCCGAAGGAAGAAGAGAGGTTTCCATTAAGTGAGCTTCTTCCCGCAAAGACACGCTAGGACATCTCGATGCTACTTGTGCTCATTTATCTCAGAGCTTCTGCGAGTGGAGTTGTGGTGAGGTCTTCTGGCCCCTGAAGAGCCCCTCACTTCCCTCTGCCCTCGTCCAGCTTCTTTCCTACACTCAGCCCAGCTATGGACCCTCTCCTGGACCCTCGCCTTGTCCTTTCTGCTACTGAGGCTCCCTTGGCAATCTCTGGCAAGCTGCTTAGCAGATGGTTGTTGGTCCCAGAGCTGCAGTGCTCCTGAGCACAAGCTTTTTTTAAACAAGGAAGTGAAAAAATAAATAATTTTTAAAAAACCAAATCGAAACCCCCAAAACCCACATTAAGGGACTGGCAGAAGCAGAACGTGCTGTTTCTCCCCAGTTCTCTGCTATCTGTGACCTGTTAGTGCAGGCAGGACAAGGCGTCACACATCAGTCAGTAAACCTTGCAGTCAGCAGCTCTCTCTAGATCTGTCCTCATTTAACACGCACGGTCCTGTGCTCATCTGTAGGCACATGCACAAAGCATCATATCTGCACAGCGATCTGTCACCAGCCTCCTTCACATCCTGCTTAGCTCCCTGTACTCCAGTTTGCACTGACTCACAGCATGGTGAAGATAATGGTCAAGATAAAACCAGCCATTTACAAAACCCAGCTCTGTCAGAAAGGTGGGAGGACAGAACAAACCAGATCGAACTTCTGAAGTAACATTGGACAACCAACAACACAGTTTGTGCCACAGCCGTGTCTGAATATGATGCACCTTCAGCACACAACCCTTGGTTTCCATCCAACAGTGCCCATCACTGTGGCACTTCTCAAGAAGTTATCAGTGAAATCAATAAAAAGGGTCAATTAACATGATGTGTCAGTGGGTTTTTTTGAGAAAACTGCCTAGCACACTGTGATGTACCAAGAGGAACCAAAACCTGATTGCTGATGCAGCCTTCAGGAAATGAGTCAGTGTTAGAGGGAGACACCATTTCCTTCCTCTGCTCCAGGAGCAGCAGCAGTGCCAGTTGAGCAACACCTCTTACGCAAGCACAGAAACACTGCCTGTCCTTTTGGCATTTTGGTAAGTCTCCCATACAAATGGACACCTTGCATCTGCAGAAAAAAATGTAAAAACTAAAAGCTCTTAAGCAGCCCTGCATGAAGGTAAGGAGCTCTGAGGACCCACTTATGAGACTTCTCAAGGATTTCCTCTCTTGGTATAGCTTAGTTTAAATGAAGATGAGTAGTGGTCTACTGGCACAGACATGGAATGGGACTGGTTCACGTGCTGCTTCAGTCCATTCGATGAAGCAGAACATCATTATTCCAGCAGATATGGGAGACGGGTTTCTTTAAATATTTGAGGAATTTATTTTAGTGTACAAACAGTCTTTACCAAACATCCCTGACCCTCCTGAGGCACCTCTGACACCACTGCTGATTGTGAAACGCTACCTTGTTCCCAGGCTCTTCTGAAGATGCTCTCCTTGCTTTCAAGCTCTTGGTGCTAGCTCTGTCTCAAGCACTCAGCACCCTCCAAGCCCTCTGGCTTCCCCAGTCCTTGGAGCTGCCTCTCATGTTGCCAAACCCTCACATTGGTGGCCACGTTGACATCTATCCTCTTTGCACTACACCTTCAAGGCCACACACAAACACTACGGCTTCCTTGGCTACAGCTGCATGAGCTGCACTTTCATTTCTCTCCACAAAGCTCTTAATCCTGCCCCAAGTACATTTTGCCAGGACTGCAGCCTCTCCGGACTCTTTAACACCAGCCTTTCCTATTCTCTGTTTAAACAAGACATTGCAATGAAACATAATGTTCCTACCCATCGATTTAGTCATTGCTCTCCTTCAGCCTCCCACTACCTGTCCACCCTTTATTATGTGAAATTCAAAGCAGTTATCACGGCTCTGCTCTGTCCCCCTCCAACTCTGCTCTGTGCTGAAAGAACCGAAAGCCACACACAGACACATCCCTGACCTGTCTTCCCTGCACTATTTCACCTTCTTGAGCCCCTCCACAAGGGTCACAGACTTTTTGTGTTAAAATGCCTTCAGGAAGTTCATTCCTACATGCAACAGGGTTAATTTATTTCAGATGCATTTTCATAAAGATCACTTCCTAAATTCCTTTTTTTTCCTGGACAGCTTTATCTCATGTGACAGACTAAAACTAAACTAAATCTGTTCATAGGATAGCCCTAGTGACACAAATTCTGTTTGGCCTTTTACATTGTGCCCATCACCATGGAAATTAAAAAAAAAACACAAACCCAAATAAAAGAGTAATGTTGTGCTTTGCAAGATGCAGTCCCACACAGGTGAAAAGATCAGCAGCTACTTCCTTCAAAATAACAAGCTTGAGTAAAAATCAGAGGATGGTTCAATGCTCATTTTTAGCTATGAACAGTTAAAACACACACACACAATTCTCACATGAGAAATGAACCCCAGCTAATCCAGATGCATCTGACATTTTCTCTCGTACCCAAGCTAAGGACTTTCTCCCTACTTCTACCTAAGGCAGAGCACAATTATTCCAGGATCAAAGGCAACCTTTCAAGGCACAAAGATTCAAAAAACATGAAGTCTATATTCTAAAACTCAGTAGGAAAAGAAAGTACCACCTAACCAGCCAGATTTTCAAGAGTACTCAGTAACAAACGTCTCCTGTTTTTCTCCTTGGGTGGTGCTGCTCACATTTTAAAATCTGGCCACATCCACTGAATTGCATCTCCATTTCTAAGTAAGTTTACGTACAAACGTATAAACACACGTAAGTCAGTCTGGAAAGAAAGGTGAGCAGGGCTCAGGCTGTAGCTGCTACTAAAGGCAGGGAAATTCTCAAATAAAAGCCCTGGTAGGTTCTAGGTGCAGAAAAGATTTTTTTTTGGGTTAACAGTTGTATCCCCCTGAGTCCCACACAGCTGTACAGCTGTGCTTCTAGCAACCTGGCACCTTGACTGACAGTTGGAAGGACAGGTTTTAAAAAAATTAGAGGTTTAAAACATTTCTGTTTGATCAGTATTATCCCTAAAATACATTTTCTGTAATATATGCTGTGGACAGAATACACAATGGTGTACGAGATATATACAAAGACTTTTTGATCACCATGTATTTGGCATGATCAGCTTGACATACCTTATGTGATAATTATTCAGTGTATTAAAAATGGATTTTTCAGGTCTCTTTGTAATTAAAAACATATTTATACATTTCCTTATTTTGTGTAAGACAAGCCCCATGTTCAGATGTTGTACTTATTAGAAAATGTAAATATAGACGATTCTTTTGAATTGGAAAGCCAGAACATTTTGCCTGGGGAAAAAAACCCAAAATGTCCAAGAGTTTTCTCTTATCTGCATGCTGCATAACTTCAGTGATCCACTCAGAAAGTCTGACAAGACTCTCAGGCAAGAGAAACATTCCAAACTCCCCTTGAAAAATATTTGTAGTACACCAGTGTCTATTCTCGCCCTTTGCATTTGCATGGCATGTTATACAGACATATACACAGTGTTAACGATAGGAAGTTTTATTTTCTGAAGGTTTTTCAGTTCCCTTGGAATAATTCCTGGCCCCCGAGCTGCAACATCTGCAGGGCTACATACCGTTGCTGGAGAGGAGCGTGAAGTATGTGACAGAGAATGTCTAGTGTTTTCCATCCCCCCATGAATGAGATAGGCTCCCGAGCCGTAGAGGATCGGACTTCCCCCAATGTCCATGGTGATGCCCACCATGTTGTGAGAGGGAATGGCTGTAGGAGAGGATGCCGCTGTAGTCACCTGAGCTCCACCTCCCTGTGGTTCGAAATAGGATGCAGCGCTGCTGGGGGCGTAAATCTGAGCTTCGGTGTTGTAGGAGTAGGCGGCTCGGCTGTCAAAGGAACGAGAGGGCATCTCTGTTTAGGCAGTTGTTCTATCAACTGATGACCCCTCCACACCCAGGGAATCGGGAAAAGGAAAGCAGACCCGTGGCACAAAAGGGAAAGATATTTACTAAAATAATAATAAAAACCTAATATAATATAAAGTACACAAAGTTATTCTCAGTCCATATAGTGGTTGTGAGCTGCATAGTCCCAGCAGCAAATGCCAGATAACAAACACTGCAAGCACCACAGCTCCAGTGAAAACAAAGCGGTCACAACAAACAGAAGAATAGGCTTCAGGAGCATAACGATGGGTGAGACCATCCAGGGTTAACGATCATTGAGGAAAGAGGGTCGTCCCCAGCAAACTCCCCAGTTTATAACGAGCACGATGTTTATGGTATGGAATAACTCTGTTGGCCAGCTTGGGTCAGCTGCCCTGGCTTTCACTCTTCCCATATTCTGCACCTGGCTAACTCAAAAATCGCTAAAGATGTTCATTGCTATGGCAATCTGCATGCCAGGGATGGCCAAAAACTAAACTGAAGTGTCTTATCAACTTTGTACCCACAGAGTTGGGTGCTGCAGTCTTCTCAAAAATGCAACTTTCCTGAAGAGAAAACAGATCCTATTATTCTGTCCCAGCGGAACCAGGACAGACACAGTTCCTCCTCTTCCTCCTTTCAAGGGCAGGCAGTGCCAGCAGCAGCAAAGAGGAGGAAGGAGCCTGGGAGGACCGATGGGCTCAACCCAGTGGGAGGGGAACAGGGCTCTGCTACAGCCAACAAGAGACTCTTACATGGTTCCATTGGTATAAGCAGCTTCTCCTCCTTCCACATACTGGACCTGGGATGGATATATGTGCTGCACGGATTGCACCTGAAACAAGCATCACAAACTCGAGTTACTGATATGTTATTGCCTAGGAACAGCAGGAGAAATTGCATACTACATCCATAAACAACTCTCAACTTTACCTTGACATTTGGGCTTTCTTTTTTTTAAAAACAAACAAACAAACAAACACCCCACATGCTTAGGAATTCCCAAGGATGTATTTATTTCAAAAGGTTACATTAAAACAAATAAATAAGAAGTTGGTCCATGAGCAGTGGAAACAATGGAGCTGGGTTTCCTCTGCACACGTTTCAGGGCTGGTTCTCCGCTGACTAATGAGGGTGAGATCATGCCGCAGCCTTTCCTTCAGAGAGGAGAGGTTGGCAGTATCCATCTGCACCCCAGTCCCATTTTATAGTGGTCTGGGAGGGATGCAGTTGCACTCTGTCAAGTTTTTTTTTCCTGAAACTGAGAAACCAAATAAAGAATTGGTAGAGGAGAAAGCCAAGAGAGTCAGAGTCACTGCCCACATGAAGTAGCAGCACATATGCCTCGTTTCTTAGGAAACAAGGACTGCAGAAGGCAAAGTTCAGATAAATAAAAACACTCACATGGCTCTCTGTCACTTGACCTTTCTACGAAGCCACATTCAGTCAGTACATGTATTTGAGTAATTAAAAAATGTACCAAACACTTTGCCTCTAAAAAAATCTTTACAGAGAAGGATTGCTGTTAAATGGCAGTTAAAAGCATCCATCAAATCTTCAAATGTATGACAGACAGTAAAGGTTCTTTCTAAACTTTAAATGCTTTGAGAGTTTCTTTTGCCATCGGTCTAAGGAAGAGAGAGGTGGAAAAAGCTGCTCTCACAGTGATCTCCAGTGCCCTAATTGCACCCAACTCTTTAATTAAGAGCATGGATTTTCCTAAGCAGCTATCTGGCACAGTTTCAAATGTCACGTGGGACACAGGGGTTCCTGTGTGGTGTCTCCCCCCTGGAGATATTACCTGTTGTGGAACCTGCTGCACTCTGGCAATAGCAATTTGCTGCATCTGCGCTCCTTTGGGAGCGGAGCCTGCTGCTTGGACCAAAACCCTCTGAAAGAAGAAGATACAGTAACAAACACTTACTTTTGGTCTGTAACACAAGTGAGTTAGGTTTTCTCTTTCAAACTTTCATGGAAAGCTTGCCTCCTACTCCAGAGGCAGCAGCACCCTTTGCTTAGCATCCCTGAGGTCCCCATCCTTCCAATGTAATCTGTGCCAGACACCGGACTGAACTCACTACCCCAAAACTGGGAAAAGCTGGATGCACATTTTCTGACACAGATCATCTTTAATTCTCCACACAAGGGAAAAACAGCAAACAGTTGATTGACGGCAGAAGCTTAACATGAGGTTCAGGCGCAGCTAAACAAGAACCACTCCTCACACATTCACATGTTCCTCCTATGGCTGTGGGTTTCTTCTCTTACAGCTGCTACATCAAATCACACTCTGCCTCCTGCAACACAAAATCGCAGTCTCCAAGGTGCCACAGCCCTTATGGTTTCGACCAGCACCAAAGATCAGATGGTTCTGCATCTCCCTTCAGTGATATCAAGGGCGCAGAAACGCTTTGCATTGCCTTGCAGTGGTCACCCTGTCCTCTACCCCATCCCTGTCATTTCCATCATCTCCCAGCTCTTTGTGTTACACTCGGCA
>NW_010156736.1:41401-55480 GCF_000695765.1 Mesitornis unicolor
GTTTGGACACATCTCGCAGAGTGCTCAGCACCTTGCAGATCCAGCAAAACAAGCATGGGGACATGGTAGATGTCTCCAAGGAGACAGTCATCCTCTGTGGCCTGAGGCTTTAAAAACACCCGCAGATTGGGCCAACTGAACAAAAAGCTGCAAAACAATCCTGCATGAATCCTAGAACAGCCCTTGACAATTACTGGCTACCTCACACGTATATATTTATTATTTTTTTAGCCCACTGACACCCTCTCAGCATGCCAGAAAAATCTATCCCAGCAGAATTATAGGAATGTGTTAATTGTCCACATTTCTGGGCAGCACCACATCATCAGCACCAGTCCAACCTTCAGTCAGCCTGAAAACATTGGAGATCCTGTAGCTGAGCTAGCAATATGGACATGTACACTTACACCAGACACCACTTTGTCCATTTTCTCTCCAAAAGAGGCTGTAACCAGAGCACAATGGGAACATTAAAAGCCCTTTTTCAAGTCAAGCCTTGACAATATCACCTACACCAAAGTTTCAGCAAGATCTGTTCCTTTCTCCTGCTTTTTACCCATTCTCTGTCATTGCTTTTGCCAAAGGACACATCTCCTCCTTTGGCTCAGCTCAGCTACTTGTGTAATTTGTCACAGCCTGTCCGGTTGCTCCTACTGCCTTCCAACCAAAAAAATTAATCATCCCTGACCTGTAAGATGAGGCCATCCTGTTCATACAGCCTTCGCTCACACTGAAAGGTAGACCAGCGATCAATACCAAAGGCTTCAGCCTCACACCAGTCACGCTGCCAGTAGTTCATTCCTAGTATTTTCTTTGTCCTTCTGGTGAGAAGGGAAGGCTCTGGATCTCCTCCTCTTCAGCAATCTTCCCCAGCCCTCTGGGTCTTGTTAATCCATGGATTTCCACTTGATACTATGTGTCATGACGACAGCACCAGCAAAGGCTGGATGAGTAACTCCATAATCCAAAGCTGATGAGCTTTCTAAACTTTGAAATTTTGTCACAGTCAAATTCACATTACTGACTGACAATCCCCAGGATATTTGACACTACTGATCAGCGGTATCCACGTCATTACAATACGAACAAGAAACATCACCCAGTGAAATCAAAGACAGGAAGGCTGGAAGACAATGGAGAGCTGGCCAAACATGCACCGAGTCACACGATGCGAATGTCCAGGTCTCCTGGTGAATCGAATGCTCCTACCACAATTTTTAATTGTTCCTTTTCATCAGCATCCAATGGCAGCTACTTCTGCTCACTTGGGAATTGGAGAAGGGTGTGGCTAAGTTACACCCACCCATCCTCCTATCCCTCCAGCTTCCTGCGACAGAAACTTGTTTTGATAGTTCCCCAAAAGGCATAAAAAGAAAGCAGTTTTACTTAACCCTTCCCACTTGGCATTAGGTAGTTTTTATTCTTCAGCTGAAGCTACCGTTTCTCTCCTATCAGGAGACCTCCCAAGTGCATCGTATTCATGTACATGAATGAGGAATCCCTTCTCCCCAATTTAAAATGCCAGGATCCACCTATCAAAGGAAGAGCCCAGCATGTGGCTCCTCCACCCTCTCCCTGCCCTAGTGCTCCCTCCATTTGCTGAGATACCTTTAAGGACAGCTTCCTTTTCCCCTGCTTTATTGACACACCAAACAACAACAGGATATTGGACTGAAGCAAACACCAACCTGGCACAAAGTGACATCCTTGGGTTGCTAAGTTAAAATCTATATTCCATGTTTTAAAGCTGGTATATTCATAGGGCTAACCCACGAGATATCTACGGCCTTTATCAACACCAAGTCCAGCAACAGGTTGTTCCCACCACTTGAACGAGCTGATTAACAATCCTCTCCCTCATATAAAAACCTTGGATTAGAACACACCTGCCAGTAAAACAGGTCTCTTCTCCATGGAAACGGCATTCCCGGCTGTGCATACGTTACCTGCTGAGACGCTGGGACTGGCTGCACTACCGGAGCTTGGGCTGATGGAGAAGTGTGAAGCGCCACAGAAGCTGCTGAGTCCGATCCACCCTCTGAACTCTGCATGCTCACTGCTGGGGAGAGGAGAGAGGACATCAGCCAGGGCAATCCCAGCTACCGACCGCAGCAAACGCCCCAGGAACCCGCATCTGACAGCAATGAAATCCCAGGGGAAGATCCAGGGGGAGTGCTAGGAAGGAAGGTAGCTACCTTCCTACACAGAGGGCTCTTTTTAGTCTTGGAGCTAATTTTAATACAGTATTATATTAAGAAAAAAGAAAGTTGCACAATTGTTCCACAGAAAGGAGAGGGAAGGAACAGTAAATGCACTTCTAAATAAAACCCAAAAGCAGTGTTGGAAAATTATTGTGTCACAGTGAGGACAACTTCAGATCTGAAAGAGTAAGAGCATTTTTGTTCTCTTGCTCTGCTGTACCATGTTTAACCACTGCAAAAAAATTAAAATCAACTCTAAGTACATGCCTGGAGCTTAGCTAATGTTTTCATTCAGAAAGTAGGGTGATCAATTTGGGTTTATCCCCCGGCTCTCCTTGTGCCCTTACAGCACTGCCCGGCACCCCGTGTCCGTTCCCTGTGAGGCACGGGGCATGATAAAGCCCAGCCACCCGAGGGACACCGGGATTTGCTGCAATGGTGCTTCCCGAATGCAGACAATGTCATTTTGGGGTTTTTGATGTAATATCAAGGGGTGAGGGAGCCTCTTTTTTCTCAGTTTCTTGTGAAAGTTCCTGTTTAGAAAACTATTTTAAGAAGGTTTCTGCCATCACTTCAAAAGATTCAGAAACATTGAGATTTTGAGCAGTGTCACTTCTCCTTTCTCAGCCTCTCTCCTGAGTATAACGTAGGCTCCAAACAACAGTGTGATATCTTTTCCATTTTATTTCCCTTCTCCATCCAATATTTAAACTTTATCCTCAACTTTGTGCAAGTTAAGAGGCAAAAAAGAAAAACGAGAAACCAAAGAACACCAGGCTCTGCTCATTTGATAGCTCCTTGTGGTAAAAACAAATGCAAGGGGGAAGTGAAGTTACAAAAGTTACCTGTTTATTCTCCTTCAGCCATTGGAAAAAACACCAAATACTTTCCCACGCTACCCATTAGAAAATTACACCAATTACTCTTCTGACTTCCCCGAAACCCCACAGCTTGCAAGTAATTTTCTCTTCCACATCATCTTTCCTGCATCTTGGAGGAAGATCAGATACAGAGCCCACATAATCACTGCTCCAAATACAGCTCCCACATTGATTTAATGATCCAGAAACAAGGTAGAGACATTTAGTTCCTATTTATCACCATTCATGTCCCCATCGCTGCCTCCTCACAGGTTTTAGCCAAAGCCTATTTGATACCAGTTGCAATAGCACAGGGGGGTGTGTGATAATAGTAATAATAATTCTCACAGTAAATAGATATAAATATGAATGTAAATGTAAATGTAAATGTAAATGTAAATGTAAACATAAACATAAACATCAACACAAACATAAAGCATGGTGAGGTTACAGAAGAAAGGTGGATAAGTTGCCCAATGTATTTTAATGACCTGTTTGAGAATGGCTCTGGCAGGGTCAGATCTCGACACTTCAGGTCTACAGAAAGGTCTCTTTTCAAGTGTAGAAAAGGGCATTCAGAAGCGATGCTATCTCAAAATTACCACCTCCTCATCTCTGGTGATAAATTTTGTCTTCTGGTTTCCCTCAGTGACACAAAGAGACCAGAGAGAGGCAGGCAGGGTGGAAGATGAATTGTCTGCTGCCAAAATAAATCAACATTATTTTCAGATTCGTTACAAAACGCAGGGTCTGTTAACGATGACAACCACACCAGACACAAAGACCCCAATGAAACCTGCAGCTGGCACTTCCAGACAGAAGTAGACAGACCCACAAGTACTGGACTGCCAAGGCACATGTACAAAACTTATTATTGTGTTTATCAGTGAAACATCCTGGATAAAGAATAATTCATTTCCCATTAAAGCCATCCTGTGCTTCCTGAGAAAGGAGAGACAGTTATGTGTGTGCCATCTGCTAACATTAATTCGGGCTGATGAAAAGCTGACAGCGTAAACAGAATTCCTGCTCTCTGAGAAACCATCGCAAGGTGCTACGAAGCTTTGTCAGCACCGTGGGAGCATGGCTACTGATGGAGAAAGCATCGGCTTTCAAGGAGAAGAGGAAATACAGCATCCGAAGTCTTGTCCTTCCCTTGTCTCAGGAGCTGTGTGTGCAACGTAAGGAACTCCCTCATAGCTCTCCTTAACAAACACCAGTGCTGGAGCTTGGCCGCCTGCTTGGGCAGCTCTTTGGCCATTCTGCCACATCCCTGAAGCAAAGGCTCATGAAAGGACTCATTGCTCCCCTTCGATCTCATTTTTCACCTCCCACCAGGGAGGAAGTTTACAGCGTTCTTGATCATCCTCTCCTAAGAGAGAATCAATTGGTGGCTCAAAAGCCGGCCCTCCTGTGTGGTGAGCTGAAAACTAGAAACTGACTCAGCAGATGAATGCCAAGTGAAGTTTTTATTTTCTACCTCTACTTTTATAGCTACAGATAAGGACTCGACTATGCGGCCAATCAGGACGTTCACATGCTACAGCACTTTCCCATCCATCATTCCCACACTTCATGGCCAGGTGTTCCAAGACTGAGATATCCTGCCACACACCACGCACACCCTTCCACCAGTGTTCTGGTCGAGATAACCCAGGCACACAGTGCTTTGTGTAGTTTTGAACTCCTACTTTTAGGCTGGTCCAAGGTCCTGTTTTACCTAATAATAACTTAGTTTAGTCTTTTAAAGATTGCCTTTGTATAAATCCCAGCTGCTATTTATTCTCTTAATAATGTTTTCATGGGAATCCCAGCTTCTGCAGCACCTTGCAGCCTGTTGATGTTTCTCTGCACTCCTGTTTCCCAAAGATATGAGATTTGCTGCCTTCCTCTTAGATCTGGCCTAGGAAAGAAGGGTTCATCCCAGCCGCGCTTGCTTCTCACTCCTGACTGCAGCTCTCTCATAGCAGAAGAGACCGACAGAGCTATTAAAAGGTATCTCATGGCTTCTGCCACCAGTGAAAGCCTGGTACTGGGGAGTCTGCACAAACCAAGAACCTAAATAGTAGTCAAGAAAGCTGCTGGTGTATCATAGAGATTATCAGCATCTACAGTTGACTTTTGCAGCTCCAGGGCTCTTTATCGGGTTAAGAGCAAAACCACAGGTCAGTTGTTACGGCAGGGGAATAAGCAGATGGGATCTGAGCATGCACAAGGAATAAAATCCTGTGATGGGGAGAAGGTGAGAAGGGCCTTACTCAGACATCGGCATTTCAGATAGAGACAAGTTCAAAACTGCGGTTGCTCAACCCAGCCAGTGATGTCAAGTGCAGCATCAGGACTCTGGGAGGCACTGCAGAAATCCGGATTCCAGGTTGCATCATCGCTGAATGAATCAGGCGGATAACGTGGCTGCTGCGCGCTGGAAACCTTCTGTTTACACACAGCTATCTCGGTATCCAAGCAAACAGCTTGACAGGAAAGGAAATACAAGGAAAAAACCTAACAACTTCTGGGTGCTATTTCTGGTTCTGCCACCAGCTTGCTCTGTGACCTTGGACAGGATGCTTTCCTTCCCTGTGCTTTAATTTTCCCATTCCTAAAAAAGCCCCAGTACTCCCCTTAGGTAAGGTGTTTTTCGAGCGCTGGTCTCGAGGGCTGTCAAAGTCTGAATCCGTTTGAGCAAGACAAGCAGGAATATTTCAGGCCTCGAGGGCTGATAAAAACCACAATTGTCACCGCTTCATTCGTAAGCCACGTTGCCCTCTCATAAACAGCCTTGCCTTTGTTAATCTCTCCTGCCTAAACCAGCTCCAAAATGCTGGGAACACAGAGATAAGAGGAGTGTTTCAGAGTATTCTCCCCCACAAAAGGAGGTGGCAGCAGAAGGATATCCCACAGATTGCTCCTGCAAATCGTCATCAAGAAGGACAAGCAGCAGCATCCTCTGCACCTCCCAAAAAAAGCCTGGGAAACGAGAGGGGGCTGATGCAAGAGCCCCAGAAGTAAAAAGGGTGCCCCTGGGTGGTGGGTCCGCACTGCAGCTCTGCCGGCTGGGAGATGAGGAGGAACCACAAGTATTTTTCCACAGAATGCTTTAAAATAAACTCTCAGCTCCTGAACATTCAAACAAAAAAACCACATTTTGGAGCTAAACGCCGAGACCTCAAACATCTCCGTAATGGCTGCTGATCAGAGCCAGAGCAGGGGATCTGCCCCAGGGAAATATTTGGTTTTTTCTCTGGTGCTCTGGTCTTGGCTCCATGGGACACGCAGGTATGTGGCTCCCTGAGCATCGGGACTTCAAATAAAAAGGGATTTAAGTCCCTGCCTTCCTCAGGCCTAGGGTTGCTTCTGCTGTAATTGCGGGCTGACCTATCTGGTGCTTTTATACAAGAAGAAAATGTCACCATTTGAAGTGAATATACCCCCCCCTTATTTTTAGTTTTAAAGAGCAGCCGTACATAAATTGGGCTGGGACTTGCACAGTCTTGGCTCTTGTGGGGTACTTAGGTCTTGTGTTTACATACCTTTACTTTTTAAAGGTGAAAACATAAAACACATTAGCTACCCTACACCAGCAACCAGTGAATGCCTTTTTAAAATCAGGAATAATCCTGCAAACACACTAGTGTTGCTTTCAAAATGCTCAAATTGTTACTGTTTCAGTGAATCACTTGCTCATTTGAAGACAAACCATGAACTTCTATGTAATTTGCTTTTCAAAGCTTACTTGATCATCCCTTGATCTTACTTAAACTCTGTGGTGGTTTAGGGCCGGGCTGGCCACTGAATGCTGGACAGATGCTCTCTGTTAACCCCTTATGGGCTGGAAAATAAAACTAACAGATTTAATGAAACAATAATACTAATACTACAGGACAATAATGTAACTAGAAAAAGTAATTGAATATATACAAATATATACAAACCCAACATCAAATCCTTCCCCCCCAATGATGATTACATCACCAGAGGCTACCTAATAGTAACTCTAAACATCAAGCACTATCACTTGTGGAAATTAACGCTGTCTGGTAAAACACGCTGTTAGTTTCAGAAAGTACAGCCACTTAGAAGAGATTTAACTGAAAAGTAAAATCACCAAATCACTCCCTCATAAGGGAGTGGAGCATCTTCCTTATGAGGAACGGCTGAGGGAGCTGGGTGTCTTTAGTTTGCAGAAGAGGAGACTGAGGGGAGACCTCATGAATGTTTATAAATATTTAAAGGGTGAGTGTCATGAGGATGGAGCCAGGCTCTTCTCGGTGACAAACAATGATAGGACAAGGGGTAATGGGCACAAGCTGGAACACAGGAGGTTCCACTGAAATTTGAGAAGAAACTTCTTCTCAGTGAGGGTGACAGAGCACTGGAACAGGCTGCCCAGAGAGGTTGTGGAGTCTCCTTCTCTGGAGACATTCAAAACCCGCCTGGACGCCTTCCTGTGCAACCTCATCTGGGTGTTCCTGCTCCGGCAGGGGGATTGGATTAGATGATCTTTTGAGGTCCCTTCCAATCCCTAACGGTCTGTGATTCTGTGATTCTGTGAAAATCAGTTCTATTTAGCTCAAACCAGGACAAACTTTTAATTTTTTTTTATTACGTCCTTTTTTTTTCTGGTGGAACTTTGGAAATAGAATATAACACTGGGACATAAATGAGGGAAAGGAAAATGTCTTTAATGAGCTTTCTGTTGTTATTTTGAAGAAAAACAGTCAATTGTTCTACCTCTGGTTCAAAGTTTCTCACAGCTGCTTCTATTTAAGCTTCCCAGTAAACCTTGGTGAGTGTTATTACCTCTACTGGGTAATTCATTCCCTCCATTTACCATTTGTAAACGGGCTTAACAGCTTCTTCTCAAAGGGGATTGAAATGTGGGGTGTAAAAATCCACCAGGAAAATGACCACCTCAAAGTACAGGACTCAGCGGTAAATCAGATTTTTGACCAGATTTTTGACGACTGAAGGATGTACTTCACGGCCTTCATGTCAAATTTAGCTATAAAGGTGGGAAAAGTTTCTTTTTCCCGGTGACCCTGCTATAATTACACTTGCCTTTTTATTGCTGATAAATGTGTTCTTCAAGCAGGAAGCAAATGCCAACTGCAGCAGCTCTCCAGCCAAAAGGAGGTATCCTGAATATTTTCATCGTCACCTGCAGACGTTGTCAGACACATCCCATAGCGCAAACCGAAGAGAAAATCTGAAGCTACAACATATACAGTCACAGGGACAGAGATGAACTTAGTTACAGCAAGATACAGAGCTAAAAAGAGTGGATGCACCAGAATTGTGGGAAATATCAAGAGTTGGATGGGATTGCTAATGGCACTTTACAGGAAAATTCATCCAAAATCAATGCAGTGGGTAACCTTCGTATATCTTATATTTCTCATCCATAACATTGACCTGCGAGGATCAAAATTCAGTCCCAGGATTTTCCTTTTTTTTCTCCTTGGTTTTGTGCAATTTTCGCATACTTTGAAAGGAAGGCTTACATTTAAAAATAGTTATTTGGTCTCTGGAACTTTTATTCAGGTCTAGTTGGCTTAGAGCTTAAATAAACAGGAAAACCAGAACAGCAATAACTGAATTCAGAAGAAATAAAAATGCTGTTTAATCATCACGTTCTACATGGTGTCTAAATGGCATTTTCTCCCCTGACTACAGAAAAAGGAACTGGAGTTTTTATAGTTAATAGATTCACTACTGAGAATCTTCAACGCTCTCAAAAGTGACTGAAAAAAATAAAAGGAAGGCAGGGAATAGCAGATTATGACTTTCTTTTCTAGCAGATGCACACTATCCATCAACTTTATCCCCTACACTATATGGCACATTTATTTTACTAAAGAAAACCTTCTTAAATATTTTCCATTTCATTCAACATTTTTAGCTTAGTCTCTGTGTAATAATTTGCCCTGAAAAGGCATTGGTTGTGTTTTAACCAGAGCACAGAAAGGAAGTGTTTTGTTCTTTGGAAGAACTTTTTTATTTTATATGAATAGAACGGCACTGAGTAAGTTACACCACCTGAGAGCAGAACTAAGGCAAATACTTGCCTGAAGCCCAGCTTGCTCCCTGCCTCCACATGCACCCTATATCCCTGCTGCACATTTCTCCAAAGCATGATACCTCCAAGAAATAACAGGTGTTCCCCTGAAATTCCAATCAGGAAAATATTAATTTACTTTTTCCATTGGCCATAAAACTCAGAAGCGGGGGGAGCACACGAGCAGGTGCCTGCACTGCCTGCGTGTGGCTCTGAACTGGGACCAAGGGTCAAGCACACCCCCATCTTTGCAAAAACATGGTTCCCCCTGTGAAACTAAAAGAAACTCTTTGCTTTGGGATGGCTGAGCCAAAGAGAACCTGGTCTACCAGCATCTCTGTTGAGGAGTTATCTTTTCCTTCAGACCATCCAAAGGATGCCCGGAGAACAAAGCTCCCAACGCAGCTGTGAGCAATGGTGCAGCTCAAAGTATTCGGAAGTCCAATTTCTGAGCACCTCAACTTAAGCCTTGTCCAAAATGTACAACTGGCCATCATGATAGTAGCTCGAGTTAGGAGAACTATGGCATTTCCTAGGTTTTCAACCGCTCCAAAAGCCCTGGAAGAAGAGCCTGCTATTGCGCCTTTCAGAGGGCGTGAGGAAACACCAGGGCAGGTTAAGACCAGAGTTTTGGCTCATCAAAACCTCAACCTCCACACCAAACCCTCCCATTCGCATCCCGAGGGCTGGAGCAGCATCCACCTCTTGCAAGCAGCCCCTCCTAACCCAGTATCCCTTCCTAAACCAGTGTCCCCTCCCACCAGACGATGGGGGAGAGGTTTGGGCCATCTCCGAGCAGCCGGAATGTGCCCTCATCCCCATCCTCGCTTAAAGCGAGGTGTTCCAGACAAACAGGAGGTGGCACTTGAGCCAGCTCATCCAAAGTGTCCTGAGCCACATGACACCATCTTCAGCCTTTTAATAAGTGGTGGTAAGCGGAGAAGATGGAAGGGGAAAGCAAACACAACAAGGAACTTGATAATAAACTGATTCTGGAGAGGCTGCTTTTTACGTTGCTTCAAAACATTATAAACGGAGAAGGCACCAGAGCCATCCACTGATTAGGTTAAATTAATTTAAAACAGAAGCAAATACTGCTTGTCTAAGAGCACTAGTTACCTGGAAACACAGATAAACCCAAAACATGCGCTTCAAGGGCAGCAGAGCTGTTTTGTTTTGTTTCAAAAACCTGGTCCTCATGGAAAAAATACAAATTTGGAAAAGGCTTTTATTAGCAAGTTAATAATATACCAAAATACAAATATACACTCAGTCTTTAATTAGATTTCAGGGAATCAAGTCGAGTAATAGATACACAGACACACATAATTGTTGTGTAACAGCAGTTCACTCATCTTTGCTGTTTCTTTAAAAGTAACTTTCTGAGAGGCAGAAGAGAGCAAGGAATGCATCTGTGCTGGCCGTGTAATTTGGAGTTTCCTTAAGAGCCAGCTGAGACCGAATAGCAGAAGCTGTGATGGTTTAACATTGCTGGCAGCAACTTGCGGACAAACCCCACGCACACAGATCTCAGACCTGAACGTGGGCAGAGTAATGTTGTGAACCTCCCTCCCGTACAAAAACCTGTCCCATTTTCTCTCTGGGTTAATAACACCAACACTCTCCAAGTGTCACAAGCCAGGACTGGATTTCTTCAGATCTGAACACATCCCTTCTGATGCTCAGAAATGCCAGCCAGGGACACACAGCCTATTTACCGCATTTCACCCTCAGTCTTCCACAAAATTACCTGCATGAGTCCTTTTTGCTCTTAAGAAAATCCAACGGCTTCCAGATTTTTAGCTTAGTACAACCCTGTCAACAAGTGCTTGGAACTCTGCATTTCTCTCCTGTTAACTGGCTAAATCTCGACTTCAAAAAAGTCTTGTTACAATGATGGCAAATAACGCTACCCAAGAAAAAATACCTCGATATCTGCTGAGCAGTAAGGAAGCTTTGCTGCCTGGAAGGAGGAATTAAAAGTCACACACTACACCGTACTCTACAGCCAGGTCCTTCAGATACTGGCTGCAACACAAGCATTGATGCTCTTTGGCGAAAGCAAGTGCAAATTAATAATTTTCCCATGTTTTTAACACATGCACTGTAGGGGGTTTCCCAGGGCTGCGATTCAACAGGGGAAACACAGTGCATCAAGCAAAAACCTGACCCAAAAGGATCTCAAAGTTCCTCTCAAGGACAATTCTTAAAGTTTCAATGGTTAACCAGACCAGACATCAAGGTACCTGACCCCTTGTTCATTTTGGAGCAAGGGACTACAAACCTTGGTACTCAAGTGCAGTTTTGCAAGACCCGCTTTGATAGCTTTTCCTATGGCAGAAAACTATGGAATGTGTCACTTACTGTAAATTTAAACCTGTATGTCCATCAGCCCTCACTTTTTACTTACTTAGACTAGACAATCCTTTCCATGGTCTTAAGGCTAGCCGGCTTTTTGACAATTTAAGTGTGAAGCAGGAGATTTGCTGCATTATTTCATTTCAATGTGGGGCAGCAGCAGCTGTTTCCATTGTGCCTACCCGGTGAACAGCAAATACAAAGTAACTGCTGCCAACACTGCCCGGTATATTGTTACTTATTTATATAGCACCATTCACAAGCATTGCGGTACGTAACAAAGTTAAGCAGAACAAGCCACAAACATAAACTGTGGCCATTCAGAGATGACTTCATCTCAGATTTTACAGCAGCTGAATCAATGCTCTAGAGGTCTGTGGGACAGATTCCACCCTGGGGTGGACCAAAACACGGCATGAAGGGATAAATAAGAGGTCATGAGCAGTAGTGTTGCTGTGGGCTTGTACTGGGGAGTTTGAGAAGCCAGAAAGGAGAGTTAGAGTGAAGAGAGAAGCAAGAAGTAGTCACTTTTCCCTCTGAAACGCACGAGGAGGAGAAGAGGAGGAGGGAGAAGAAAAGGAGGAGAAGGAAGAGGAGGGCTTGTATGCTTTCTTCTGACACCAAGGGCAAGTTTCTTTGTCTCTCTCAAATGTCTGCACGAGCGCTGACTCCGCCATCCCTGCACACGAGATGCTCTTCCAGGCTGTGCTAACTCGGGGGGCACTGCCCTGACCAGGGACTGGTGTCACTGAGGAGGAACCGCCAGTTCTGGGCTCTGCCCCTATACTCCACAGAAAATGGGGTCTCACGTCATGGTGCTACACCAAAACATCCTCATGTTTGGGATTTGCTTGTTGATGATTCTGCTTCTACATGTGCAGTAAATGTGCCTCGATTTCAAAACCCGCATGGCTTGAGCACGTTTGCTCATCAGTCACGGGCTGGCATGGACGTATCCCAAAATTACACCCACAGTTGTTATTCAACCATTCCACCGCAGTATTCAGTGCATTCATCAAGTTACGGGACAGAAGCAATTGTTTTCCAGACCAGTGCATGCCTACCAGTGAAGAGAGGGAATGAGCTGGGTTGTTTTTATTTCCTGTGGCACTGCAGAGTCCAGGACTAAACAAGACCCTAAACAGAAGACACAAACTATCCAGGGACATGTAACTCTTCTTGGAAAGGCAAAGAAATTAGAAAGCTGCTTTGGATGCCCTAGAAATGCAATTTGGGAATATGTATTTGAATATTCTGCACTTGGAGAAAGGTGCTGCTGTATTTTTGGAGAGGACTGTACCAGTGTTACCAAAATATCAGATCAATAACTTTCTAAGACCAATTTGAAGGAGTTAGAAAGCAAGACATTCTTTAATTCAGCACTAGGAGCATACATGTATCATTTCATAAATTGAATGCTCAAAGTAATAGCGGTTGCCAGTAGTTTATATGTGCCTTACACATACATATTCATGACAGAAAAAGTTTACATAACTACATTTCCCTTAACTAATTAAAGTATCTGCATGCTAATTGTGCACGCTCGATTAGCATGTGGAATGGTCTTCCAGTGGTCTGAGGAACAGTCACCTAAGCTGTGTCTTCCTATCTTTCAGGTTTCTGTCCTTTTGTTTTCACAAAGCCTGACTCATCAAGTTGGTCTGAGTAGGGTGATTCATTAGTTTCTTATCCATGCCTCCATCTCTCTTGAGGCAGAGTCAGCCAAGTGGGCCTCAGACAGACTAAAATCCTATTATCTTTATGCAACTTCTTCCTAGCTAAAGTTAGTCAATATACATGTATAAGAGTATAAGAATATTTCTTATATTATCCCGTCTATCAGGTTACACCAGGACAGAACGTACTCTAGACAAATGGGAGAAGATAAGGGCTTGAAACAACTGTACACTACTTTAATTGCTCGCATACTCCCAAAGAAAGAGAATTCACTGTTACCAAACTAGAATTAACTGAGTTAGATCTTTTATCCAGGCAACAAATTCCTGTGGGCAGTATTTTTGGCCCGGAGACATGAGTGGGCGGCTTCCAGCCAGCCACCCCAGCCCCCCGAACTTTGTGTCTGCAGTCTGGCCAGAGCGGGGTTCAGATGACACCCAGAAAATCTTTTTTTTAAAAAAACATTCACTAAGTGGGTAAGGCAAAGCTGCAGTTTTGAAAGCTGGTCCTCCAGTGCTGCACTGATGGATCAGGGCTGTGCATAGTGTTTGGTAAGCCAAGTGGGGAGATTTAAGTCCTTTCAGTTCATAAATGAATGGCGGGGGGGTCACACCCAAATTCTGAGGTGCTTTAGGGGTTTACAGGGCCAGGGGAGACCCCCCCACACCCCACACGATGCAGCCAAGCCCGGCCGAGAGGGAGCAAGGGGCCTATGCCGGGGGAGGATGCAGGACCCGCGCTGTTTGGGGAGCAACAGCGGTTGCCAGGGGCAACGCAGTCCCCTCCCGTGTCCAGGGCGCGTTGCCAGGCAACGCGGGGAGCGCTTCCCAAACCAAACATCCCCATCCCCGCCGCGATCGCACACTAAATATGTCAGCGGGTATTTTCAGAAGCCCGGGAGGACTGACAAATAATTTCTTTGCTATAG
>NW_010156737.1:0-22659 GCF_000695765.1 Mesitornis unicolor
TGGCGGCTGGGATCCGCCTACCTGGTGTTCCTAGCTCGTCCTCGCTTGTCTTTCTTTTCTCCTATTCCTTCGTCCTCGCTTGTCCCGTCTCATTCCGCTCTCGCTCGCACCGGTGCCTCGGTGTCTCCTCACGTTCCGCCAGCGAGTCTCTCCCGAGGGGCACCTACCACCCCCCATTTCTCTTTTCTCCGGTTTCCGCCCCCACCTTCCTCCATGTTGTCACTCCCTCATCCTGATGCGGACTCTGGGGTTATGCCCTGCTGGTGCCTGTCCATCCTGTCCTGTGCCCTGGTCCGTCTCGTCTCTTCTTGTTTCCCTACCCTATTTCATGTTCTTGCTATGTTTATTTTTACACTGTCCCATTTCAGGTCTTTTCAGCATCCATCCTGCAGCGTGGCTTATGTCTGCTTCCCCATGCCCTGTTTCATTGTCAGTGCTACATCTTCCATCGTTGTGCTCTAAGCTATCACAACAGAACGTATCGTACTTTAGAACCACATTGATCCATTAGCGTTATTCAGATTCCATTTTTCCTTTTGCATAATATGGTGTATTTCACTGCTGCTTTGAAACCACTGCTACTCATTTTTCTTGCCCAAGATACACCGCTTTGATCTTTTCTTAGCCTTTCCTGTAGTTTAGTTTATACAGTCTCTGGGATGCCTATTTGTATTCTGAAAGAACAAATGAGCTACTTATTTGTTGCAAGTAGTTTCTAGTAGCAGGAAAGATGTGCAACTGCTGTGTCTAACCACATGTTTGCATACCAGAGATGTAGAAGCACGCTTGGCAACATGCATTCAAGGAAAGTTTGAATGTTCACTTGTCTGGCAAATGAGTAGACTCTAGTGACTGATACTTGGAAGCTGCAGTGGAAATATTCATGGCAATACTCTAGTTCATGGCAACTGAGGTGTTTTTTCAGACTTTTGTAGTACTGGTGGCAACTTTAGCCGGTAGGTATGGTGATAATGCAGCATGTTGTTTGCAAATCCAACTGGGCAAAATGCCTGTGTAAGAGTGTAGACATAGTTTACATTTGTGAATGTAACACTATGAATTAAACAGGAGTACAGTATTGTATTTTTTACATTAGCATTTCTGCCATACCTGGGGGCATAGGAAACTGCTGAAAAATTTGCCCTTGGTAAACAGTTCAGGAACTTAAATACTGTGTTTAATGCAGTTGCAGCAAAGGACGAGATGTAAGCGTGAAGAGTGTCTGAGATCACATCTACAATGTGTATTAAAGCTTATGTGAAAAGGCAGGTGAGTCTTTAGGAGGTTTTTTAATAAGATGAGTCCTCACAAACAGGTTTGAAGATAGCTTTCCAGCTGTAATGGAATGTATCCTTGTATACTGTTTTCACGTTACTTTTCTTTTCCTAGAATGCCTAAATCAAAGGAACTTGTGTCCTCAAGCTCATCTGCCAGTGATTCAGATAGTGAAGTTGACAAAAAGGTGAGCATTATACACGGTTTATTACTACTGTAACTCTTGTATTTCAGGCTGGGGTCAAGGAATTGAGTGAGCATTATGGCACAACATGCGTGTCGTTCCATGTGATTTATCTGATGCTTAAACCCTAACACCACCCTCTCTTCCACCCACCCTCCCCCATAACTACACCAAAAAAATCCATGTCCCAAGACTGGGGTTTGAGTGAATGGGATGATCTTTGCCTCGCAGTAAACTTTTTTCCTTAAGTTGCAATTTACTCTGTTCAGAGTTTTCCATGTTATACATATATATAACCACAATCTTACTGGACTTCTTGCTGCTTTGTGACAAGTGATATAAGGCTTCTGTGTAACCTGCCCCTGGTGGCAAGAATTTGGACTAATGTCGAGGGCTACCCCCACCCCCATCTTGGTATCTGAATTACTTGTCCAAAACTTGCCCTGTCCTCCATGTGCCACTTTATCTTGTTTGCATGTTCTTTTTCTCTGCTTCTTACAGATTCTTACATTTACTGTAATACCACCTGCCGGTTTCTCACTTAAAAGCTGAGCCAATCTGAATGTCTTTGAGTTGATTAATTCTGACATATCTTGACTGTTTTAAATGTACAAATTGAGCATTCCTATTTATTTTTAATAGTTATTTGATTTATAAGTCTGTATAGATGTTATATATCTATATATACCTATAATGAACAAAACCTGAAAAATACCTAGTGAATTTATTTTTGTAAGAAATGCCAGGTGGTAACGCAGACATCAGGTCTTTCAGTGTAGTTTATGAAGAGACTCAATCTGCTTTACTGAATTGATTCAAGTGTGACTTGGTTGCACTTTGCAAATTAGGCATTCTGTCAATTCTTAATGTAAGAGAAAATAATTATGTGGTTTTTTTGATAGGGAAATGTATTGCTGAAAAGACAGTCTGTTTTAGTGGCAGTAAAGTGGGGTTTTTTTGGTTGTTTAGTTTCTTTCTATTTTTTTTTCTATTATAACTTCCCATGTGTCTTGGAACTGTTTGTCTTTAAAAGATATTGTCCATGATATGGTTCTAGGATGTGGGGCTAATTTTTGGTATCCTTGTATTACTCTTTCTGGAGCATACACAGTTGCTATAAACCTTTAGTATTAACAGTGACTTTTAGTATCTGCAGGTAATCTGATTCACAGGTGATACCATATGAATGTTTTAAAAACATGTTTAATCTGTCATGCTATGAGCAGAGATTTGATGCCGATTAAAAAAAAAAATCGATGACCGAGGTGATGTCCAGATCCTCTCTTCATTATCTCATCTATTATAAAAAAATCAGAAGAGTTGTAAGCTGTCCTGCATTTTTGTTGCACTTGGTGGAAAGGAAGGTGAAATTTCCATCAGACTTTAAATTTTTTATTAAAACTACTGAACTGGCAGTATTACTGTGCATAAAGAGGAGGCTTTTTGAAATTTATTTTGATCTAATTAAATTCTCTTTAAAGCCTAAGTATTATTGCAAACATTGCTGGGAACAGAAGATTTTTATATTTTGCTAATTTGAAGATTTTTATATTTTTAAAATTCCAGTCTAAATGTATGGTACTGGATTTCACAGAAGGAAGGTGATAGTATGCATTGCAAAGTAATAGATTGAGATCTCTAACATGTACTTTTTTGATAAGTTACAGAATGAATTGTGGTTCATGCTTTGCTTTTTTTTTTTTTTACTTTTTATTCTTGCTCCAAGGCAAAGAGGAAAAAGCAAGTAGCTCCAGAAAAGCCTGTAAAGAAACAAAAGACTGGTGAAAGTTCAAAAGGCGCAGCTTCTTCTAAGCAAAGCAGTAACAGAGACGAGAATATGTTTCAGGTAAAATTGATGACTCTTAGAGCCTGGTTAAGGTAACATGTTATGTTATATTCAGTATAAATTTTATGAGGTTACTTGATTATCTTGACAACATAGCACTTGGTCTCCTGAAGCCTTGGCCAAAGTGGATTAGCATGTTAGCATGCAGATGAGATGCTCTGAAAAGGCGTTGTCAGGTTTCGGCAGAGTAAAAGAATCTGGGTTGTATCAATTGATAGAACCCTCATGTCTTTGCCCGTGGTAACTCTCTGGGTAGTCATTTTGTCCATAAATACAGGACTTACCATGAGTACACTGTAAATATTAGACCAGGACTATCTCTACATGGAAATGTTTTTTAGTAAGGGCTCTTGAAAGGAAGTTTCTTGGAAACCAAGTATGGACTCGTCATTCCTCTTTAACTAGGTCAAGGGCAGCTTGGCTTTTTGTTATAAGACAGTGTCTTGAAATACGTTTTGCATGTTCATTTGTTTTTTGATGCAGGTTTTTCTCACTAAACATCCAGAAAGATTGTAATTTTTGACATTGTTCTTGTTTTTAAGATGGGGGAATGTACATTTTTCAGTAGCACAATGTGTTTGTGAATTCAGAGTATTGCAGTTCCTGAGGTTAGCTGAGGCAGTAGCAGTGTGTGCTGAAAGCTGTGCAAGAGTATACGTAGAATATACGTTACCTGTTTTAGGGATGTGGACTTACTAAATGTCTCTTACTAGCTGGCTGGAAAGGAACTTAAATGCTTAAAGACTTTGATTTTTCAGTTTGTGAAAAGGTGTGGGAGAGGTGCCTAATAAGATGGCCCTGATGCTGAGTAAAGCAAAAGAAAGCTTTGGGCTGCAGCTGTGCAAAGTACTATGGCAAACATATGTTTTCTAGAGAGAGCTGCTTAACTGATACTGTAATTCAGGAAAGTTACTTTTAATGTATCAATTCTCACTTTCCTCTTCATGTATAGTTGTGAGGAGGGATAGCTTCAATTGAAGGCAATGCCTGGACTTCCCCACTGAAGGAAGAATATAGTATTTTTAATTCTGCTGGGTCATGCTTTGAACCATGTAGGAAAAATGAGGTAGTGTCTTCTGCACTTAATGAGGTGAACTGCAGAACTCAAAGAAGCAATGTGTAAGCTTTATGCTGTGTTAGTAATAAGTTCAGAAATTCCAACCTTGAGGAAAGCAGTTAAAAATTTAATGCTCACCTGATGCAAAGCCACCCCACACCCTTTCAAATAAAAGCAGTAGTATTTGTGTGTGCTGATGTCTTTCAATCTTTTTGAGCTAAGATAATAAAAAGTTACCAAAAACAGACAGTAGAGGACTCCTGTTAGTCTGATAAGAACCGGATTCTTCTAGTGTTGAATATAATACAGAAAAAATATTAAACTGACCTTGACCTAAAACATCAGTGTTACATAGTCTTTGCCTGCCTTTTAGTTAATCAACAGCAGAATTTTTTTTAGATTGCTTGCTCTGTTGGAGCATTTTGAGTTTTTTCATGCTACATCAGTTCATGTGCGTCAACTATGATGTAACTGTTTCAGTGTAGAAATAGCACTGTAGGTCTGAGGATACTCCAGTTCTCTCCCCTCCGCCCAGGAGAGCTTGCTGGAAGATCCAATAGTACAGTAGTATATGGTTTTGTTTGTTCTAGGTGTATTATTGATACTAGAAACTCTCATTTCTGCTTTCCCACGGCAGTAAAATGATCTCTGTTGTGCAGGGACTTTGCAGTATAACTTACAAATGTGACTTCAGTTGATGGAAGTCAGGCTGTAAAGCATTCATAGGATAGTCAGAATTTCTGTGGCCTCCATACTGTGTGTGGAAGCGGCAGCAAATGATGTGATACTTAGAGGTTTCTTCTACACCTTCAGGCTGTGTTCTTAAAGTATACATCTTCCTTTACTATAGAGCACGTTGTGACAGCTGTATTCATAAGGTTCAGCATTTTCATTAAGATTATACATTTTATTATTTTTGTTTGAGACTAATGTTGATGTAATGGTATTCTTGAAACTACTTATGAAGAATACTACAAATTTAAGTAGAAGGGAATTAATACGATATAAGAGATCAAATGTATTTTACTTATGTACATGTCTTGGCCTCTAGGTTTTAGAGGTAGCCTGGTATAATTTGAAATTTGTTAAAGATTTGGGTGCAGTTGGGGTGTGGAAATTTATCTTACTCCCATTTATGCTGTGTTACCAGAGGCCCTAAGGACAAGTGTTATTCACGTTAATGGAAGGGTTTAGTGTTGATACATTAGATTCCTGCCTGTGGCTTTAAGCCAATGTGAGCTCTGCATCATGTGCTTTGGTTAGTTTGTCAAATCCTGTCATCTACCTATTCCAGATTTGGATACGGTTTGCTAATGCTGTCAGGATTAATGTCTATCCAAAGTGGAATGACATCGCATAATCGGGCATTTCACAGAAATCGTTACTTCAGAAGTCATCTGTCTGTCTTTCGTCCTGCTTCCCCCACTCCCCACTGCCTTTTTTATTTACAGTTTTTTTGAAGTTTGGCTCCTGTTTCCTTTTTGACTTGTGTGAAATAAGTTCTTCAGTTTCCCAGCGTAATGCCTTTATCTATCATAGGCTCCTGAAAGCAGATAAATATATAAGTTTATGTTGCTCAGGAAAGGTAGTTGGTTTTAGCACATTAATTCTGAAACTTAAGTGGTCACCGATGTATTTCACAGTTGGTTTGCTGTGTTGCAGATCTCCCTGTTTACAAGACTCTTTATTGTGTTCCTTCTAGTGCTAGACATTTAGTTGTCAGCTAAGAAAGAATGATGATTTTTTGCTGTTTCTAATTCCCCAGTGTGTATACAGTTTAATCAAGACAAACTGGAAATAGGAGGCAAAAATGGTAAAGAAGGTGATTGCTGAAACTCATACAGGAAGTCAGCTGTATAGCTGTGAAAGGAACCAAGACACAGTTCAGTGCATTTTATTCTAAGAAACGGAAACCTGAAAATAATGCTTTTAATATTTTCTGGTTTATGTAATTCAATAGAATAGCGTAATCTAAGGAGCTGTAACGTTTAATAAAAAGCATATGAACTTGTCTGTGAAGGTTGAACTGCAGTAACTATGCTGTGGTAAGTCAATACAACTCTTGGAATACTACTGTGGTTATAGAAATACAAAGGTGTCTTAGATCAGTGAAATTACTCTAGGACTATCAGCTGCTGTATGAAAATAGAATTGTTCAGAAATGAATCTGTGTCAGAATTGCAGGTAACTGAACATCAAGAATCATAAATTTACTTAGTTTTATCTAGATTTTGTTGAGGCTTTTGATCTTAGATGTTAGTTGGAATTGTGCTTTAGAAGCCTATTTAAAACTAGCAGTGACAGCTGTTTTTCAGTGTTCAACTAAGCATTCACAATTTAATGTGAGCATTTTCATATGGAACTGTTTCCATTTAAGGTAAACTTATTGATTGAGAAATACGAACTTTGCATTATCATTTCTTGCCTTAATGTAGTTAAATGAAGACATGTAGTATTTTGTTTAAAATTAAAATCCTTGATCTTTTTACTATATTTGCAGCTGTAATCTTCACTATTACATCAGATTTTATTTCCTAAAACAAATCGGCACTTTGCAATGTACTAATATTCTATGATAGGCCCAAATAAAAAAGAAGTTGCTACTTGAAGCTGTTCTTAGAAGTGACCTTAAAAGTCACTGAAGCGTTAGAGGGTAAAAAACAAGAAATCTTGGTCTTGTAGGCTATTTATGATATCCTTTGCTAGCAGTGCTGATGGACTTGGGCATAATACCAAGTTTGGTCTGAAAAAACTAAGCTACCATCACATCATACCTTATTTTTGAATGTTAAACTTGTATTACAGTGGAAGTATTTAATAAATCAATCAAAAATATTATAAACTGTAATTTATTATTTTTTTTTTTCGTTTAAAGGATGCTTTGAAGTAGGAAAACAACTGCTTCAGGTTTATGGTATCTAAAGGTGTCCTAATTGTAGAGTTAATTTAGCATGATCCGCATAAGGGGAAAAATTACTTTAAGCAAACAAAGTATTCTTGTTTATATCTATTTTGTGAAATAACAGCTGCTTATGTCTGTGCATGATTTTAGTTGATTGAAGTTCAAGTTCAAGCTTTCTGGTCAGATTCATGCTAGTAAGATGTGTTTGGGCCCTCATTAAATTATATCAAGATGCAAGATACATGAACTAAGAAAGTTGAAAACTAAAGTTAATGTTTTATAAGGAAGGAATAATCTATTTTGAGATTATTTACTTTAGAATATGTACATTCTTCATAAAGTGTATCCAGAAGGTTCACACAGAATTCTAAGAATTTCTTATGTTAATTGTGTTTGACTGTGTTTTTATTATCTAATTTCTGATTCTCAAATTCACATTATACTTTGAATTTATGTGAACAAATAGATTTTTATCAAATATGTGAAGATCTTCAATAAGCCTAAATATGTAGCATAATGCATAGTTATCAGTGTGCCTGTCCCATGCAGTTCTCCCTCCCTGCCTCTCCCCCCCTCCAAAAAAAAATCACCCTTGTAATTCAGTTCAGACACTGTACGCAAAGGTTATGGAATTCCAAAGTAATTTCATGCTGTGCTACATGCGGGTGAACGTAAAGAATTCGGGTGTTTTTTTTAAGCACCGGGTAGATACAGTGAGATAGTCCTCTAACTGCCAATGAAGTACTGTGAGGACTTGGGAGCAGGCATGGGACAGTTGGTGGCTAACCTTCATTACCATCTGTATTTGCTGTGTTTGGGGAAAAAAAAAACAAACCCAGACCAATACCAGAACAAAAAGCACCTCTAGAAACTGTGGTTATCTCATGTGAATATCTAATTTGATTTCTATACATGTGGAATGGACTAAAATTTAAATATGGGAGTAGATATTCCTCTTTCTTGTTTCTTTCTTGTTTGTTTACAGCTGCTGCGAATGAAGATAGTTATAATACGGCAAAATTTTATTTCAGAAAACAGTAAATTAGTGGTTTTTGTAAGAAGTGAGCTTGTTAAGAATATAGGTATTTTTACTCTAGGAGAGCTACTTTTGCATTGAGCATTGAATGCTGAATTCGTTTTAAGTCGTTCATCCATTTATATTGTCATTACTTATTAGCCTACTGACTACTCTGGATTAAGCTTTTGATCTAGTTGTTTCTCTGGTGTCTAAAATAAGCTGCAGTGTGCAGTGTCACATGTCTGGGTCTGATACTGCTGGGAAAAGTGAATGCTGTAATACGTCAATACCTAAAAGACCCTTGTATATGTTTTGACAGATTGGCAAAATGAGGTATGTCAGTGTTCGTGACTTTAAAGGCAAAGTCCTAATTGATATTAGAGAATACTGGATGGATCAAGAAGGTGAAATGAAGCCTGGCAGAAAAGGTATTGTTCTGCTTCATGTTATTTTGTATTAAAACATTGTCTGCACTTTGCTGAAAACTTAGTGTATCAGGTTTTTATACTTTATTGCTACATGATATTTTTAGAGTAATATTTTCACTTTTTTATAATTTATATTTTGACAAATGATTAGTTTTACCTGGAGATTATAAACAAAAGCGAAGTGGGTTCATTGACCAAAGTCTCTTTTCCTGTATGGATACTCCAGGATTTATGGAAGACAACACATCATATACAAGCACATTTGCTATGGGAGTTATAAACATAGCCCTGCTTTCCCTTCCACCCCTTACTTTCATCCCACTTCCTTCCCTCTCCCCCACCCCAACTTAATCAGCTCCATTTCTTCCTTTTATTACAATTGGATTTCTTATTTCAAAATTCACTGTAAAGATTCAACTTACTTATTAAAGCAGGTATCCCTTACTTGCTCTATGTCATGCCTTCACCGAACTATTTTCAAAACTTCGCCACCTGCAAGATGATGTGGGGATAGTTACAGTAGTAGTGCTTTGCTTAATGTCATGTTACTTCTGTTAGAAAAGCCTTGTTTTAATCATTCTGCATATTGTGCCATGAGAAGAGGTAAGTGTGAAACATTCTGCCCTGAAGATCGAAGACATTTAATGTAGAATCAGTGTAAGGTGTTGTTGCATTCTTCTGGTGTGTCCAGAAGCAACTCTGAACAGACATTTGGAAAGCCTGAGAAGCATTTCTTAAATAACCACTGAGAATAGGCTTGTATGAACAGCTGTACTGGTACTGTACAGGAACATTTCTTGGTCTGGATTTTTTGCTACTTAAAGCTTACTTTAACTTCTAAGGACTATAACCTGCTCTGTTTTGAGGTGGAAGTATATGTAGTTTGAGTGGCAAGCTACAATGGGATTTGATGCGTAGACCAAGTGACAAAAACTACGCTATGTAGCAAAATGTGGCAATGTGGCAATTGAATCAATTTTCAATGTAGCAATTGAATTTGAATCAATTGAATTGAATTGATTCAATTGAATCAATGTGGGTCTGAATTTTATTGTGATAAAATTAATGAGAATCTAATACAGTATGTGAGTCTGATGTTGAAGTACTTACGAGCTGCTTATCTAGCTATCCTAAAAACAGTATAAGCAGTTGAAATTACGTAATCATAAACAGAAGAAAAAAAATCCAGCAGTTTAAATTATGTGTCAGATTGTTTCAAACAGCAGATCTGAACTATGTGCAGTTCATCTGGTATGTGGTTCAGGGACATCTTGATGACATTTGGTCCCCTAGTAATGGTTAGCACACTGACCTAACTGTTTTAAAAAGAAACTTGCCCTCTAAAAACTAGTGAAAAACTGGGTAGAGTAGCTCTATGCAGACTGCTTGCTGCTAAAAATTATGGTGGTGCTCTGGTAAGACAGTAATGGTAGAAGGAGGAAAAAAAAAAAGCTTATGAGCCCCAAAAATGGAATTCAAAGTTTCACCTGTGTAGGCCCTGCTCCACCTACAGAGAGAAAGTAATGAAGGAAACCTGATCACTGATGGGGGGAGGGTGAGGGTAAATAGTAGAAGAACCTGGCTGGAGAGAGTATGAGAGGTAGGCCTGTGAGTCTGTACTTGCATAGAGTTGGCATAGAGATTGTAGGGGAAGGATGAGGGGACTAAATCACAAAGGAAACATGTCTCTGCACTCGAACCTAAGAAAGCACAGATACAGAACTGAGGAGATGGGTTTTGGGGCATTGAATGAGTGTTGATTGTACGTCACTAGAATCTATGATGAAATTGAAGTGAAAAAAACAACTTCAGTGTTGTTTTGTGAGCGCTAGGGAGTGGAATAGAAAATGATACTTGCAGTATGAGTTATTTACAGTGCTTTAAGAGACGGGAGGAAGAAACCCACAGAATTATGGTACTTTAAAAGTGTATAGAAGTTCAGTACACAACGGTGTGGCTTTCAGGAGCCAAGAGGAATACAAATTATTTCCTACTTCTCACCCAGGGCTCTTGTGCCGCCTTCTGTCAAGGCGTGAGCTATATTTCTCTTCCTGTGTTTAGCCTATTACTTGTGAATAAATGTGTTACACTGTACTCATTTTCTTTGTAATTTAAACTTGTCCAGAAAAAGCTGAAGTCTAAAGTTAAGCTGAAGTGTTCCATATGAGCAGTTTCACTTTGTAACCGAGATGATTGCTGAAGGAGCTCAAGAATTAATAGTTATGCCATAGACTGTGTATGAAACCAGCCTTGATAGTAATTATGCAAGATCCTGCACCACTTTTTTGTTTTTTTTTTGTCTTAAGTGCTTATTTTTAATGCATTTCAGGTATTTCTTTAAATCCAGAACAGTGGAACCAGCTGAAGGAACAGATATCTGATATTGATGATGCAGTAAGAAAACTGTAAAGACAGAGCCATACAAGAACTTTTAGTTGTTTGAAGCGGTCTTTTTACATTGGCTTTTGTTTTCTAAAATATTGTTTTTCAAGCTATTGTATATTTGGATTGCTAAACGATTTGTAAGATGAATACTTTTTTTATGTGCATTAAAAGTGTATTCTGAGTGAGGCTATTTGTGTATACTTTACTAAAAGGAAATGTGTTGCTTTCACCTCATGGTGTAAAATAAACAAATCAAATAATATGTAAAGCTTACTTGTTTATGGCCTTTTGATTGAAGGTGATTGCTGATAAGGCCACCTAATAGTTTTAGTCTTTGTTTTAGTTTCAGTTTAGTTAGCAATTAATAATTTGTTTTCTGAGGAGATTTCTTAAAATGTCTCCATTTAATTTTTCTTTTGTCTCATACTCTTTGGCATTGCCCTGACAGCTTTCTGCTTTAAGACTTGATACAAACAGTGAATACTTGGTAAAACACATTTTTGTAGATAACTTTAAATACTGTATTTGCTAATTTACCCTATTTATTCAGATGTAAACAGTCCTGAGTATATAGACTTTTTTGCGTTCCTTGCATGAAGTGTTATGCTAAACAGTAACACTTGAACAAGAGCCACATGCTATTTCTTCCCATTTTTCTATAGCTTGCTTGACTTAGAAAATACAATTAGCCTTTTTTCTTGGACTCTAGATTTTAGAATCTGATATGTAAACTTTTACAGTAATAGACATATACGTCAGAGTAAGATAGTATTTAAAAGCTCCAGATGTGCTTATTAGTTAGGTGCCCTTTTCAAACGGCACTAAATTCATTCTTGAACACATACTAACTAGTTATTCTACAGAAAAGAACAGTTAACCTGTCTTTGTAGGGGTTTGTTTGAAAGTACTGTGTAAACAGTGATGCTTAAACTAGGGTATAACACAGGTTAAAAGTCAAACAGGATTAAAATTGCTTCAGCCAAAATGTCTGGCTATCATGCCCTGTCCACACTGCCTGCCCAAAACACTTTACTTGGCTTGTTTTGTGTAGCTTACGTGTGCACAGCTACTTTATTTTTTGTACTGAAGATTCTTAGCGCTTACAGTGGAGCGCTGGTACATAGTGGATCATGACTCTAGCGAACTTTGCTTGTCAGCTATTGTGCTGCACTGGTCAGAAGCCTCTGTCCAGTGGAAGGTCTATTACATTAGATACTGCCCCGGTTGAAGGGCTTCTTGGTAGGTGTCGCACACAATGAGATGAAGAAGGGAGAATATGATGTTTGAGTAGAACTTGAAGAGATAAGGGGCATGCCAGTATGGAAGTTAACGGTGAAAGATCCAAGTTAGCTGACATAATAACTACAGTGAAGAATTGTAGGTTAGCAGAATTGGAGAAGAGTTCGTTTTCTGACTTAATTCAATTAATCGAAGGAAAAAGATGAAACAATGTCATGAAAATTGACATTTCAAGACTATGTAGTCAATGTACTGCTGAACTGGTTCAGCTGTAATTTTCCCATTTGATGTTAAACTTTGTATTTTAAAAATTTGGTGTAGATAAATAGTAAATCCTGTTTAATTTTGGAATATCTTAATTGTTTATGTCACAAACGTGCATGGAATCACAGAATGACAGAACGTTAGGGATTGGAAGGGACCTCAAAAGATCATCCAGTCCAATCCCCCTGCCAGAGCAGGGAAGTGCCATATATATGGAAGTGCCATATATAAACTGTCCCTGTGCTGCAAAGTTTATAATTCAATACAAATAGGTGAGGAAAGGTGAAACATACATTATTTAAATGTTATGTCAGATACCTCTACCTGCTTTTTATCTTACCCATTGTTGACATACTACAAATAAAATTAAGATCTGTTTTTGTATAGCTCAGGAAATCTGAGCTGCTTGAGGGTGAATAAAAGGGTGAAGAGATACTTTGTGGTAGCAGATGCATTTTTGGGCACAACTTTTTTGAGTGATTGTTAAAGGCATGTAGGGATATTTGGACCAAACAGAATAAATACGAAACATCTGCTAAAATTTCACAGATTAATGAATGGGATAAATTGTTTCAGGTCACTATTGATAGGTTCCAGATTATTTTTATTTGCAGTATTTGTGTTTGTATAGATATAGATATGTAAAATATTATTTTTTTTTCTTTAAATCTGAATTTTTGCAACCAGATTTCATCCATTTTACCTCAAAATTTCCATGTAGCTACTTTAAAGTGCATGATTATATTAGAGGGAACGTTGTCCTCACTTGGATTACTGTGGTAGTAGATCATTGGATGGCAGTTGTGTATCAGAGTACAATATAATTGTTTTCAGGAAAGGGGAGAATTAAATTCATTAATTTGCAGGGAGTAAGTGAAAAAGTGTTAATATAGTGATTAGTTCTCTTGTGAAAACTGATGGTAGAGCTGTTCAAAGAACTTAATATTTGTTAACCAGGAGCTATTAGTTTCTATTATAGATAATCCCTTTGCTGAATATGGGATAATTACTGGAGCTGTTAATCCCACTTTACTAGATAAAAATTTAGGGCCATTTGATTTTACTTAGCGTGTGTTTTTAAAGTAGTTTTCCATCTGCTAGTTATATTTCTGCCTGTAATAATGATAAAACATCATATATTTTACCTGAGCCGGTCTTAACATCTGCATGAATGTCCTACAAAAAAGGTTACTAAATAAACCATTCAGCTTCACAAATTAACTCAAAATGAGATGAGTGAAATTGTGAGGAAATTCATTGCACCTCAGATGACTGATGTGCTTGTTACTTGATAAAAATTTGACATATTCAGTGTTATTTTGAAATAAATAGTCAGTAGTGATTTATCATGTAATTGTCTACAGCTATAGTCTTTCTCATTTGAGAAGAAAATTCAGAGGTTTTTGAATAATTTTATTGCAGACAAAATGGTAGTTAGGGTACATACAGATATGTTCATGGAAGGAAATGATGCGTGTATGAAAAGGCTGTGTAATGTGAGATAAAAACACTGCTCCCTTTCCCATTGAAGTGACAAAAGAAAGTTGTGTTTGATTTTTTGTGTTTATGCAGGGCGTATTAGCAATATGTTTTATAAATTAAACCTACTATGGAGCTTAGGAGGAAAAATACATCACAGTTAGAGCTGCCAAAGTACCGTATGTGTGATAATTCAAACTGTCGTGTATGATGTTACTCTTATGTAGAGATATTCATATTGAAATTGAACAAATGCAGTACTAAGTTTGATATTTCTGTTAAAGGAAATGCCCCAGTTACGTACGTACTTTGTGATCTGTTAGCGAAAAGAAAAAAAAAGATGGTTGTAATTCTGGTAACTCAAATGTCATATTGTTAACCATGTGGAATGTTTTATGTTTTGCTCTGGTGGTATCTACTGCAGAGAGGCCACTAGAAATATGAGCCCTCCAACTGTAATTACCTTATTGTTCAAATAAAAAAAACCAGTTAAATGGCCTATGTGTAATAACAATGTCAACACTTGAAAATAAACGAAGACTTCTCTTGACATAGTGTTATTTTTAATAGAAGTTTAGCTGCACTAATACTGTTTTTAAAAAATTGTTATGGAAACTGTTGTTTGTTTCTTGCAATTGCTGTAATTTGAAAATTTAAAAACTTAAACATTTTATACTTTCTCTGTTTGTGGGTGGGGATTGTTTGTGTGTGATAGAAGAGCAAATGTCACATAAATATGGAAGCAGCAGGTATAAACACGCTTTCAAACATTGAGTGGAAAGTGCTTGATAAGTAGCTGAAAATGGCTGATTATCTTCTTTCAGTGGAGTTTCTTTTTGGTCTGACTAAATGTAACCATCGATTAGATAGAAAATAATCTTTGCACCCATTTATTTATTATTGGTCAGTTAGGTCAGGATAGGTTTCCTTATGTATTTGTTTTCACATGCTTGCTGTGGATTAACTGATTGTAGCCCTGAACCTAACTGTTTTTCTTCAAGTAATTTTGTTTAGTTTAGCAGTTACAGCCACAGAAGCAAATGACTGTGGCTCAGAAGAAGGAAGCGGTGTTCGGGTTGATGGAGGGTCATCGTGTCCTGCCTATTATTTACTGCCATCCACTGACAGATAGGATTCATCTTTGACTGTAGCTCTGGTGGCTCTGTGTGAAAGAGCAATCTGATAGGCAATGTTTTTCCTGTTGTGAATCAAGCCTGCGTGTCCTTGGCTCTCAATGTTATGTAAAAGTGTGAAGACTCCCGCTGAAGAACTAAAATAGTTGGTCCTTGGCTTAGTGATGATTTTCCAGGTCAGTTTAAATTGGGCTGTCTTGTGAGCAGAGGGACATGTCATTAGTCATAGGTGTAACTTAAAGGCTGAGAACTTGGCGACAGCTGTTCCCTTGGTGTTGTGCTTCATTTAACAAAAATATTATAATTTTTTGTAAGAATCTGGTTAATTTGGTTTTCATTGTACTTCCTTTTTACTTTCAGTGAGTCCTTATACTCATCATTGATGGGGTGGTGAATGAGTCATTAGCTGCGGTTGGGTTGAGGAGTCCAGATTTTAAAAACGTTGTCCTTTGGAAGCAGCTGGGCTCTCAACCCTAAAGGTGAATAGAGCTTGCTGTAGCACTGTGGAAGTTGGTGGAATGAAGAGACTGTCCTTGGAAATCTCTAGGTGTATTTGATAAGGCTGAATAATAACATTTTGTTTTATGGCCATATTTGTGGCCAGCATGCTTAGTACAATGCTGTTAGTTAGCAGTTCACTTGGGCAGAAGTCAGTGAGATAAGAAACTGCTAAAGTAATGCTATGCTTTTATATAACCCTGTTACTTGTGGTGTTATCTGAAGAAGAATTGTTTCACACCTCAGAAGTTTAAATTTTTTATGTTTTCACTAGTTGGCTAATGTGTCAGAATCATTTTCAGGCTGTTGAGAATAAAGCTCCTTTCATTTTAGGAGTAGAAAGATCTAAGTTCTGTTCACTAAAATACTATCTGAAGAGATCTGAGGGAGATGCAAATGACATTCCATATTAAGAACAAATGAGATAGATGTGACCCTAACAATTAACTGTTTGAAATTGAAAGGTGGTATATAGCAATAAAAATTTGCAGTCAGTGGTGTTGATTTAATGTAATCTTCAAAGCTTTTTGCTAGCTATCTCAACTTGAAATGGCTCTGCAGAGCTCTGCTGTTTTCTCTGCTCTCCACTTGCCACCCCTTACTGAGATCTGCAGCTCCCTTTGCATATTATTTGTATTCTGAATGGAAGCATCCCTCCATCTCTTGGAGCAAAACATCTCTGGCTACACACATGTTATCACAAGACAAGGAAAATCTTAATGACTGGATGCTAACGTTAGTTGGCAGATAGAGCTGCTGTTGCTAACAGACCAGTTAAAGGTTGTATGTCTTCATGTTATTTATTTTTAGCATTGTGATAAAGTATACTTAAAATAATTGGATTAATCTTTCTAACCTGCATACTCCCCAAAGGAAGTAATTTTCTTCATACTAGCTTGGATTATTATCCTCTGTGAAAGTACTGGACATATGCTTTTTCCCCTGAAGGGATTACTAGCGACTTGGAAAATACCACAGTGAAACAGTTCCTGGGGTAAAAATAATCACCTGGGTATCTGCTTGCCATAAGCAAGGGAACTTGTAATTACAATGGTTTGGTTAATGGGAACAAAACTCAGTTGCTTTGGTATCCTGAGAAGTTCCTCAAGTGCCTTCTAGGACATGAATAGTGTTCATGATGTAAAGACTGCCCTCCTGTCTCTTCAAAGAAACATTTGAACAATATTAATTTGCAGTGTGCTTGTCCCTATGTATACCCTATTTTTTTTTAGAGGTTTGATGGTGTATATTGTGTGGTCCTGTTTCAGTAGTAGGAGAACTAGTTGCTGTGATTTACTCTGAGTCACTTCTCTGAGACTGTAGGAAAAGTGCATATCTCTCTCATTTTCAGACAATATCTGTTACACTACTATTCCACAGTAACATGCCTGTCATCTGTCAAAACAATTTGTAGTAACCTGTGGAAAATATGGCTTATCTGTTAAAATATAATTTTCATAAATATCTAGGTATTTTGCTGCTTCACCTGTAAATGGGTTCATGCCTTGGTATTTTAATTTTGTGTCACCATTCTGCAGGAAACTGAAATTACTTTTACTGTCATCATTAAAGAGTTTTGCAACTTCTTGTTTTTAATATGTTCCAGTTGTAGCTTTTGAAAATGAACTTGTGAAGGTTGCACTTGGTTGCGTTTCTTACTAGATGGTGTTATATTCCTGGGTTGTTATCTGGCTGAGACTGCTCTGTAGTCTGAGCAACTGTTGAAAAGAGAGAGAGGTGTCTGTCAGGAATGTAAAATTGCAAGCTTGTGATATGCCATGTGACAAGGTGAAGAAAGGGAAATGTGCAGCTAAAGAAATAAGTTGTTTTCTGAATGTTTTCAGGACATGTTTCAGAAACAGTATTTTTCACATTTTGAAGGCAAAAAACAGCCTCAAAATGTTAAGAAATGCTGAGCTTAAATTTGGAACTGCTTCTGTTCAAACGTGAGTTCATCAGACATGCCCTTTTTTAATACAGTATCTATGAAAAAGTTACAGCAATGAATTTCTTTAAAAAGAACTGCCTAGGTGAACGCTATGTACAGTACAGAATTTTTAAAGCTATTGAATCTATACCAATATATCGCTTTTAAGTGTTTTTATTTGTGCTTTTGATACTTTGAAGCATTCATCTTAACTGAAGAGATAAATTTCTATGAAGCTTTATGAGAAATTTGGAGCCTTCCACAGATGAAGGTCGCATCCTTGGCTGAAGGAAGAGACTGGTTAACTTCTTGTGTGGAAGTTCTTGGACAAAGACGCTGCTGTGTGCTTTGGGCAACGAGTTTGATGTGCTTTAGGTCAGTATTGCCTCAAAGCCCCAGTTTTAGCAGTCTGCTATATTAATGAAGGGCAGAACTGATCTTTTTTAGAGTTTTTAATGTATTTATTCTATTGAAGTTGAATTTGGATTAATATTTAGCTTTTTTAATTAAACATGCACTTTTGTGTTGTTTTATCTTCAAGAGGATTGAGACTAGCTCAGTCAAGAAATTTATAATTCTGCAATTTATATATAGTTTAGATAATTTTCCACCTCTGTTTTGCATCTGGTTACATGTATGCTTGAAGCATTGCTGATGTAGTTCCATAGCTATCGTCGATTGGTATGCCATTTAGGATGGGAGTCCTGGTGCAAGGTAAGCTAATACCATTCTGTTGCTAAGCAGATCTTTCCTCTTTATGGATCTTTTGAGTGCAGCATGTATGGAAGCTGTGAAGAAGTAGAATAAATGAACTGAAAGCGCTGTTCTTCACAATAGCAGTGTATGAAATCTGAATTGAGAACATTTGTATAAACCAGTTTGACAACCTGTCAGTACATCTCCAACAGTGTAATGTGATATTTTGGGGAAGTGAGATTTTTTTCTGGATAAACTTTTTAATAACTGTTACACGTTCTCTAACAGATATTCAGACAAATCTGTATGTAAGTGGCTACTAAATGCAAGTTCTGTGCTGGCAACATTCCTTCGGTAGTATTCCAGTATCTGTTAGTGCAGCGTATGTGTGTACTGTAAGTTTGTGATGGCAGGGTTTGACTACAAGTCCGTCCGTGGATGGTAGCGCTGTAGCCTCCCTGAGCCCATTGAGATCTCTTTTATGGCCACGAGCCGTATCCCGGAGATCTTCCCTATGAGCAGAGGCACTTCTCAAGGTTCCTCCTCGAGACTGAGAGACTCTTTACCCGGCTTCTGATTTCCACAGTGAGGTAAGCAGCATTTCTCATTTGACCTAAAGTATATTGTATGCTAGTGTCACTTTTATATATCTAGATATAACTTAATTAGTGTAGTTAGCAGGGTGTTTGACCTCTGTCTAAATTATAATTTACATTATGATTTAAATAATTATCAAATCACCATTTAATTACCAATCATTGTTTTATCACTATTTGATTACCATTTAATTTTCATTCAAACATTAATTATCACTTGATGATAATTTAATCATTAATAAACCCTTTTAGTTAACCCCATGTCAATGACTTATCTTAATTCACCTGCAACAGGTACTAAGTCTCAACCCATGCACTTGGATTTCTTGGATGCTGTAGAGTAGAAAGGTCATTGCAAGTTATTTTTCAGAGAAGAACTGCAAAACTGTGTGTGGCCTGTAATGACACTGCATTATTGAATTGGAATCCTTCACTCTGAAAGTGTTTGTAGACCTCCTGCATGCTTGCTTGGTCTTTTAGAAATCAGCCTCCTCCATGTTTTTTGGAGGACTCTGCTGTGAAAGGACTAAAGTCAGCTCAGAGAGGGTATTGGGTTATGATGGCAAATAGTTGTGAATGGGGCTTGTTTGAGTGCTCTGTATTGCTGGCTGCTGGCAGCGCTGACGGTCTTGCAGCACTAGAAATGAAACATCTGTTGGCGTGCTTTTCTCCACTTCTTCACACATGAGCCTTCAGTCAGTACTTTGACTTTGGTGGGACAGGGATTTGAGTAGTTGTTTTCAAAGTAATGAAAAGTTTAAATTAAAACATTTTCTTAAATAACACCCTCTTACTGTGTAAATCATGGAAATATTAGAGAATAGTTGTCTTCAGCTCTCAGGAAAAATATTGGTGTCAGTTCCTTTTGATGACTTAATTGTCCAATGTTTTGTAGATATATTTTTGTCTTGGTATGATTACTTTGATTAATATGTTCAGACAGTGTTCAGATGAACATGTGCCTCCTGTCACTAGAAAACAGCACAACTCAATTTCTAGCATGAGGAAGGCTGACTTGCTTATCTGAGGATTATTTGTTTTACTGTTGCACCAGGTAAGACACAGGGTCAGCCTATGCTCTTCTATCCCCATGTAACCCAATAATGCTCTCCTAACAACCAATATTTTGAGAAAATTTCAGACTGGCTGTGCATAACTGAAGAGAGGGAACCATCTTACAGTTTAGTCAGCATGTGAGATAAGGAGAGGGTGTCGCCCTCTGTGTCAATGACACACTGAAATGCGTGGAGCTCCTTATGAGAATGGATGAAGAACCCTCTGTAAGCTTAAGGGCCAGGATTAAAGGGAGGGCAGCGACAGGTGACATTATAGTGAGGGTCTGCTACAGGCCACCCAACCAGGAAGACTTAGCAGATGGGGCCTTTTGTGAATCTTGTGGGGAATGTGAAGATCAAGGGCAGCCTTGGGTGTGGTGGTCAAGAAATGGTGGAGTTTAGGATCCTTCGAGCAGTGAGGAGGGTGCACAGCAAGCTCACTACCCTGGACTTCAGAAGAGCAGACTTTGGCCTCTTCAGGGACCTACTTTGTTGAGTACCATGGGATAAAGCTCTGGAGGGAAGAGGGGCCCAAGAAGTTTGGTCAGTATTCAAGGTTCACCTCCTCCAAGCTCAGGAGTGATGCATCCCAGCAAAGAGGAAGTCGGGCAAAAATGCCCCAAGACCTGCAGGGATGAACACGGAGCTCCTGGACAAACTCAGACACAAAACAGGGGCCTACCGAGTGTGGAAGCAAGGACAGATAGCCCAGAAGGTATAGAGAGAAATTGTCTAGGCAGCCAGGGATCAGATTAGAAAAGCTAAAGCCCCGATAGAATTAAATCTGGCCATCGATGTCAAGGGAAACCACAAAGGCTTCTGTAGGTACTTCAGTTATGAAAGGAAAACTAGGGGGAAAAATGGGCCTTCTCCAGAATAAAATGATAGACCTGCTTACCTGGGATATGGGGAAGGCTGAGGTACTCAATGACTCTTTTTCTTGCCCCCTCAGTTTTTACTGGCAAGCGCTCAAGCCACACTGCCCAAGTCGCAGAAGGCAAAGACAGGGACTGGGAGAATGAAGAACCTTCCACTGTAGGAGAAGATGAGGTTCCAGACCATCTCAGGAACCTAATGGTGCACAAGTCCATGAGACCTGAACAGATGCATCCATGGGTTCTGAGGGAACTGGCAGATGTAGTTGCTAAACCATCATATTCCAATATCCATTTGTAATCCAGAGGAGGGCCACAAAGCTGATCTGAGGTCTGGAGCACCTCTCCTATGAGGCCAGGCTGAGAGAGTTGGGGTTGTTCAGTCTAGAGAAGAGAAGGCTCTGGGGAGACCGTATTGTGGCCTTCCAGTACCTGAGGAGGGCCTACAAGAAAGCTGGGAAAGGACTTTTTACAAGGACAGTTAGTAATAGGACAAGGAGAAGTGGTTTTGAACTGTAAGAGGGTAGATTCAGACTAGACATTAGGAAGAAATTCTTCCTGTGAGGGTGGTGAGACACTGGCACAGGTTGCCCAGGGAAGTTGTGGATGCCCCCTCCCTGGCAGTGTTCAAGGCCAGGTTGGACAGGGCTTTGGGCAACCTGGTCTGGTGGGAGGTGTCCCTGCCCATGGCAGGGGTTGGACTGGATGAGCTTCAAAGTCCTTCCAACTCAAAACTATTTTGTGATTGTGTGATATACAAAGCTTTCCAGTCTCATCTTCAAAGGCTTGATGTTTAAGTTACACCGCAAAATTTAAATGTGCTACATAAGCAAGGGGTCTGTTCTTGATTTTTAACACATCAGGAGGCAAAAGCAGTCAGGGAGGGTTGTATAAGCAGTGATGCTCATTTGTTGGAGGCCTATCTATTCGGATTTTTCCAGTTTTTTGGCAGTTAAAGTCCAGGGCCAAAATAAGATCCACATGTATGTCTTTGCAGAGTTTTCTTATAAAGAGGTTCGTACTTGTATAGCTTTATTTGATTTGTAGCTTATAGATCTCTCAACAAAAAGAGATCTCACTGTGAAGATAAGACAGGACAAGACATTGTTAATCTTTACCCTGGCCAGATTTCAGGACCCTCTTTTGCTATCTTTGGGGTCTCTCAAGGTCTGGCTTCTTCTGGGTATGTTCTTTTTACTTATGTGTCACTTAAGACACTTCAGCCCAGAGAGTCTTCTCCCTGCTCAGCCTGGGAGCAGCAGTGCCCTAGTGCAGAGCCAGTCAGGAGCCATGCGATGCAAGGAAAGCTGTTAGCGGATGGTGAGGAGTAATTTGGATAGGGTTTGTATTCAATGTGCCTCAATCCAGCTCACCAGATCTGACCATTATCAAGCACCTGGTATTTCTGAGAAAGTCTGGACTCTTCTTTAGTCTTCTTCAGCTCCACTTGGCTGCAGTCTTGACCCCATGAGCTTTTAATCATCTGGCTTCTAATTTCTTTTATCCTATGATAATTTCAGTCTGCAAAAGGGGAATAGTAATATTTTCTTCCTCTTCTTCCCCCTCCCCATCTTTTTTAATTTAAGTTTATGATGTCTGCAGAACTGGGATGCATTTTCTTTGTTTGAATAGTGCACCACTGGGAGGGACATGACATTTCCAGCTGGAGCCTCTTGCCTCCAGGGGGTAAGAAATGATGCTGGATGCACACAAACAGCTTTAAGACCCTTACAGGCATGTATGAGTGCGGGCAGCCACTAGATGTCAGCATTATTTTAAATATTAACAGCCGAGACACCAAT
>NW_010156737.1:22677-35964 GCF_000695765.1 Mesitornis unicolor
TAAAATGTGCTGATGTGAAGTTGATTTGTGACAACAGGAGACGTGGTGATTAGTACCAAGAGACTACAGGCTCTTATATTTGTGAAATGCTCAGTGAAACCCATGTTGCTAGCAGCGTACCAGGGTGAATTTTCCTAATAATTTCACACATTTTAGTCCTCATGAAAAAGTCACTGATGCCTGCTAAAATACCTAAGAACAAAATGAGGTTTTAACAATAAGACTTTTCAAGTTCAGTTGTGCTTGCATTCAAGCATGGATCCATTGAAGAGTTGAGGGAGGTACCTCCCTGCCAGTAAAAATGCTTTGGCCTCATGGAGCCCCTTAACAACATTGAAGAGCTTTTGTGTGCAAATTAGGGCTGCATCTAGGGGAGAGGTTGGCTAAACCAATTTAGTGGCTTACTGATGCAGAAAAGATACAGTCCTATTTCTCCTCCATTGCTTTTCAGGTGGCTAATTTGGCAGAAAAATAACCCAGCAGGAACAAGCGAGTAGTTTTCTTCTGGGGAGAAGATGGTCCTTCTCTCATCAGATGAGTGCCCGTGTCAGCACCTGAGGTGAGACCATGCAGCTGAGGGCAGGAAGGAAGAAAGGCAGAGAGGCAGCTCTTTGACAAACGCAAGTCATTAGATTTTTCCTAATTTCTGTTGCTCTCTTTGCCCAGGAAGCACACTACCTACCTGTCCTGTGCAAGAATCGATTGCCATCCCCTCTTGCTCCTTTTGCTTTTCAAGGCCATTCCTTCCTGTTTCTGCCTTATCAAAGGTGCTTGGTAGAGTTCTACAAGCATCCTCTGCAGTTCTTTACACCAGTTTTCTTGTCCTCAAGAGAGGACTAATCCATTGTTTCACTAATCCATCTCTTCCCATTCACATCACTCCTAAACATTTCCTTTTCCTGTATTTTCCACAGTATGTGATTTGTAAAAGTGCAGTTAACTCTTTCTGTATTTCCAGCCTTGTATCATTTCTTCATTGATTTTTTTCATGCAGTCCTTGGGTTTGTGATGGCAGATCTCTTTATCCATCTTGACATGAGGAGTTTGAGAGGACTTAGGAGTTGGCTGGAACAAATGGCAGAAGGCCTGGAGCTGTAAATCCATTAGGACAAGGGCTCCCTGGCAAAGAACTGAATACAACACCAGTGCTTAACAACTAATAAAGAATAACATGATAATAGCTCATCTCAGGCTCTGCTTCATGTCAGCACTGAAGCTACCTCTGCTCACTTGCAGAGGACATACGAGCTCCCGTTCTCTTCCTTTTTGGTATATTGTTATGGTTCCCATGCTGTATAGTTACTACACAGTTCATCATCTTAAGTAGCTTATAACATTCTGGGTTTTATGTGGGATTTTGAACACTGCTGCTAGGCAGATCTTTCGCTGAACTCCTATTTTATCTGTTACCGTTATTCACTCAGGGTAAATCCCACTTGAGTTTCTGGAGAAAGGAAAGACGTTAGCCCCTGCGGCTCGTGAATCCCTTTGTCTCAAATGTATCTGAGATGAAGAGGTTTTGAATTGTGATTGAATCCTATACTCCCTGAAGCCCTTGTATGTTTTGCAAAATTGTTATGTTTGGTAGAATTCAGTAAATACCAGACGTATACTTTATTCTGAGTTGGGAATTTCATATCCTTCTGGAACAAAATACTTGATTTCCCACATGTTTTGACTACATTATATTGGCGCCATTCATGTCACTCCACTTAAAATTGTGTCAGCATTCTCATTGTAAGTTGTTTTTCAGAGGTTTTAACTTGGACATAGAAATTTGCTTCCACTCAGAAACTTGGTCTTAGCCCAGAAGTAATTACAAAAAAATAAATACAGATTTTTCCATATAATTTGTTGTTGTTTTGAGAGGGGAAGGACGAAGAAAAAAAGTCAGCACTGAAAAATGGCAAAGTGTGTGTTATACTTTGTTCTACTTTGAACAATTAAATGATGGGAAAATTCAGAAATTTGTTTATCTTGTTAAGCTGTAGTAAATGGCAACATTTTTCTTTAGTTCTATAGGTTTGGTAGGTGGAAAGATGGATAGAAATAGCTCTGAATATGTACAACAAGATGCCTCTAATTCCTACCCCTATGTGTCTGCAGGTAGAATCCCTTCAGCATTTTTCAAAAAGTGGGAGGATTGGACATGTTGAGAGTCCCCACCCCTACTCTGAACTTCAAATCCCATCAATTTGATAGTGCCTCAACCACTGAGTTTATTGCACCTCTCATGTGTCTCAGAAGTTATAATGCCTGTACCTTTCCCTGGAGTGCAGGAGTACATTACATAGAACCAAGGTATGGTATAAATAAGCAACTCCCTTTTTGTGGTAGGTGCATGTCGAGTGGCTGCCTGCGGGGAGCAGATGGACAGAAGGGAGTTGGTGTGCCCCAGGTGGGCACTGGGTGAATTGTAGCCAGGAGACACTGATTGTAGAGCTTCAAAAGTACATCTGTTTTGTTAGCCATAAATGGTTTACTGAAGTTCCAAGGATTCTTGGGTTTTATAGGTTCGAAGACAGGAAAAAAGAGCCAAAGGATTGTTTCATTGTTTGGATTTTTTTAAAAAGCCCTGCAACAGTCCAGCTAAATCAATGTACTGCTCACCATGTGTACTTACAGAAAGCTTCATGAAAGAGCCTGGTTATAAAATACAATGGGCGAGCCAGGTGAGTATTTCCTATAATAGAAGTGGAAAGGCTTGCTTCTTTAATAAATCCACTGCTAAAGTTATATTTTACTATGAGAGAGGAATGTAGGAGCCTATTAACTTAATCAGGTTTATGTCAAATATGCATTTCAGCAAGCAAGTATTCTGTGCAGTTAGGAGTTTGAGCAGTGGTAATCGCTGAGGGCAAATACCTTTACTGGCCAACAGAGATGTTAAGCTGAAAAAAGATGTCTATGTTGTTACACTAAAATGTGAAAAAATAAAGCAGACTCTCCTCATATTTGAAACACAATGTTTAGAGTGTTTTATGCTTTCCAGCTTGTATAGAATTTATGGAGATAAAGGGAGACCTCGTATCCAGTGTGAGGTGTCAAACAATATTGAGTCTTTCCAGTTTTATAAACATAAGGAAGTGCAGAAAAGAATGCCTTCTAAGATTGCCAATCTGAAAAATGTACCGTAAAAAAGAAAACATCAAGTTAAGCCTCATCCTGAAGTAAAATCAGACAATGTTGGTGAAACAAAAAGCTACAGGTTCAGGAATGCAAGTAATAGCAGATGAAGCTGGAGAAACCAGCGTGGAAATGTGCCTGCCTTCCCCACCATGGAAGTCTGGATTTGCTGTGCACTCAGGTAATTTGTTGTGCCAAGGTAGCTTCTTAGGACTGGTATTAACTGGTAAATGTGCCCCAGTCCAGTAAATACACTGACAAGTAACTCTGTACAGCAGGACCTGTCACATGGGTTTTCAAGGTCTCAATGAGAAGAGGTGAGAAACTGAAATCAGAGGGGGGATCAGTGGTGTGGCTTTGTTCCTGATGTCAAGAGTCTTTATTTGTGGTGGCAAATGGTCAGGTGAAGTGGTCCTTCCCCTCTGCTTAGCACTGGTGAAACTCAGCTGGGTCCAGGGATGGGTCCCCCAGTATGAGAAAGATGGAGTTACTGAAGGGTGCCCAGTGAAGGGCCACAAAGATGACGAAGGGACTGGAGCATCTGTCCTTTGAGAAGAGACTGAGAGGTCGGGATCTGCTCAGCCTGGAGCAGAGAAGGCTTGAGGTGGGATTATTGATGCATATAATCCCTGATGGAGAGAAGTAAAGGAGGTAGAACCAGACTGCTCTTTGAGAAAGGGCAAAAGGCAATACGTACAAACTTGAAATACTGAAAAATTTATTTAAAGATGCAAAATCTTTTATATTCCAAGGGCAAACAAACACTGGAACAGATTCTCCAGAGAGCTTGTGGAGTCTTAATCCTTGGAGGTACTCAAAACCCAGCTGGGCATGACCCTGGCGAGCCTGCTTTATTTGCCCCCTTTGAAGAGGGCAAATGTTAGATGATCTCAAGAGATCCCTTCCAACCGCCTTCTTTCTGTGAAACATTGACTCATTGGGAAGTAGATCAGAGCTTACAAAAGATAACAAGTATAAATTTCTACTAAATATTTTGTTTCCAGCAATAGCTTTTTGAATTAGGACAACTCTTACCACCATAGCAACAAAGGGAGTGAAAACCAGGCTCAGAAACCATGGAGAGTCAAGGATCCTCAGTGTCATCATGTCAGTAGTTTGGCAAGTTTGACCCTCAAATAAAATGTTCAAAGTGAATGCTACTACATGCTTAAAAGGACAGTTTTCCTGGTTATGTTTCAAACAGTTTTTCTTTAGAAATGCTTTTTACAGAGCTTAGTACAAACAATTTTTTAAAGTTTGAAAACAGATCCGTAAGAAGTTTAGTCTAGAATAGAAGTTGACCATAAACTTATGTCCCCAAAGAGTCAAATCCTTGTCTGGGGAATCGGATATCATGGCTCTGTTTTAGTTCATGAAAATGTCAGCTCTGATTCAGGCCTGCCTTTGTTCATGAGTGAAGGATATGACGAGCTGGGGCCAAACCTGAGCTGATCTGCAGCAAAGCAGACTGAGCTTTTAGTGGGGGTAAAGAGGTGGCTGGTGAAAAGGGAAAATTGGTGAGGGAAGCATATTGCCTTTGGAGTAAAAAGATGGGGAGCATGAAAGTCTGAACTTCAGTGCAGAGAAATATGGGATATGAGTCTTGAGTGGCTGACTGATCTGAAGAGAAGAGATGTCTTAGGGGGAGAGATAACTAAGGCCCAGCTGCAGGGAGGAGAGGAGACAGAGATGAAAATGCACTTAAGTGCAGTCTCTTAGGCTTTGCTTTTGCAAAGTGATCTGTTCAGGCAAACTCTTACACCCACACAAAAGCCCTGTTGAAGATAATGGGAGTTTGTGCAGGCTCACATGCATTAGCTTGCAGGAATGGGGCCCTGAGTCCTGGGGAGGAGTTTACACTGAGTATAAGTAACACAAGAAATATTTGGAAACAGCACATCTCAGGAGTTCCTGATTTTGAACCAGAAACTGAGAGCACTGGTCTTACGGAGCATCCAGGAAGGCAGAGTTGCATTTATGTTGTTGTGCTGTCAGTGCTTCTGTTATAACCCCCGGGTGAATTTACATTTGGTAGTGTTCCTCCCACCCCCAAATATCTTTCAGACTAAAATTCGGCAGATGAGTATTCAGCCTGGGAGGCTGATGTCTTCTGAAATGTGAGTGCAGTTGGTTTAGACACTCAGCTTTGTGGGGAACCTGTAAGGGAAAAAATATCAGTTGGTTTCTCATTTGCTTTACAAAATAATATCTCACCTAGAAAAGCTAGGTAATGTGGAGAATGTTGTTAAGATTTGTCATTAAGATAAACTAGATTATTCCTTGCCATAGATCCTGTTGGAACATTTGTCACTTCTTTTAGAACTGCGGTGAACTTCATTACCTTGCAACCCCTGTTCTGTATATTTGAATCTCACTGATAATTTCTAGCCAGTAATTTCAATTAGAGGACTTTTATACAGTACATTTTAACAGTTATTGCATTACCTAGTGGAGCCTGGCTGTTCCAAATGCCTCGTTAGGCCCAATTGCAAAGGCTTAATGTGACAAGGTGATGACTGAGAGGTCTTTATTTCAATTTGATTGCTCCCAGGGCAAGGCTAGCATTTGAGTCATATCATCTTTGACAGCATAACTCAGCTCCAGGTAGGCTATCTAATCCCAAAGGATCTGCAGGGACCAGCTGTTCCCACTGGCTTTTTTGTGATTGCAGCTTTCCCAGCATTTCTGTGGAAGCTCGTCTTCATCTCCTGTTTTTGCTAAAATCCATCTTGTCCCTGCAGAAGAGCATAAAGATCCTTTCAATATTGATACATTTAGTGCAAGTCCAATTAGTCCATTTAATATAATTAGGAATGATTAATTTTTTTCTGTATGCTATCAGAAAAATTAATTCAAAGATGCAATGAGATCTTAAATATTTACCTTTCAGACCTTATGTCTATCTACTCTCCATCTGTGCTTCATCCTGAGTATATGTTTACTGTAATAAATGCCAGTTCCTGCCTATTTCTTTTTGCCACAATCCAGGGAATTTACTATTTTAATTCAAAGGCAGATGCTCTAGGACATCAAGATAGATCCATGGTGTTGCTGTATGTGTGAGCCCCTAGCAAAGACTGGGACTCCCCAGTCTGCAGGAAGACAACTGAGGAGGTTTATGATTAAATTTAGGAAATCTAGAAGGTGGTGGAATAATGAAATAGAGGGTTGCTGTTCTCCAAATCCCACAACACAAGAACGAGGTAGTACTGGATAAAGCTTGTTGGAGAGAGTTTTAAGATGGGAAAAAGGAAGCACTTCTGGAGCCTACTGCCACAGAAGGTGGTAGAGGCAGGTTCGAAAGGATATTACAAAGGTATATGCATAAAGGGATATTGGGAAAAAACAAGGAGGAGTGTATTCACGAACTTCCCTTGTTCTGGATGACGGGGAAGGATGGGGGAATGGGTAGCAGAAGGTGATCTATTTATGAGATCATGTCCTAAACAACATCGTCTTTACCACTGCTAGATAAATAATACTGGGCTAAATGGACCATTTGCCTGACTGAAGACTACAGTTTTGTACCAGAATCAGGGCTGTTGCAGATCCTGTCTCATATCTTCACTCATTAATAAAGTAAAAAGGCAAGGTCCTCATGTAAGAAACAGTCATTTAGGTTGGAAAAGACCCTTAAGATCGAGTCCAACCATAAACCTAGCGCTGCCAAGTCCACCACTAAACCATGTCTGTAAGTGCCACATCTACACATCTTTTAAATATCTCGAGGGATGGTGACTCAACCCTTCCCCGGGCAGCTGGGCACTGTTTCAGTGCTTGACAACTCTTTTGGTGAAGAAATTTTTCCTAATATCTAATCTAAACCTCCCCTGGTGCAACATTTCCTTCTGTCCTATCACTTGTTACCTGGGAGAAGAGACAAATGCCTACCTCACTACAACCTCCTTTTAGGTAATTGTAGAGGGTGATAAGGTCTCCCTTTAGCCTCCTCTTCTCTGGGTTAAACAACCACAGCTCCCTCTGCTGCTCTTCATAGATTTGTGCCCCAAACCCTTCAGCTTGGTGGTGGTTCTCCTGATAACTGGCAGGTCAGACCTATGCAGTGACACAACTGAAGTGCAAAGTTTCCTTTTGAGTGCCTGAGAAAGCAAATGAACTTGCAGGAGAGCAGATAGCACCAGAAATGTGGCTCATTGTATTGGTTTCTGGTTTTGTAAGATGCAGATAGATGGCTGGCAAAGCTGATGCAAAACTTGCCAAATGCGATTCTGTTGTGGTCAGTGTGATGGCAACAGAGATTAATTTGGCCCTGGGTATCTTTTCTTAGCTTATTGGAATATAATTCTAAAATATTTTCTTTCAGCTTTTAATAATATTTTCCTTATTTTTGGAAGATCTGCAACTTAAGCAACATATGACTGATTGCATATAAACCTGCTCTAGCTAGAGAGCAATGTCTTAGTTCATTCTTAAACAAATATATCAAACAAGCATCAAAATCTATCTTACACACATAGATGGAATAATGTTCAGATGTGCATTTGCCTTTCTGTGGCTTTGCTTAAAGCCAGTTTCAGCTTAACTTTCTTTCAATTTGGTTGAGTTTGTCTTTGACTGTTTTTGCTCTCTTCCTGTGCAGAGCTGACCCACAGATCCTGTGGAGTTTGATCACTGCTAATTTGTGTGATTAGATGTTTTCTCAGTAATCTTATTAGCTGTGTAATAATCTGATCCATGAAGATCTTTGGTGTCCATTTTTAATCTCGAGTACAAGGCAATTAGTTCCTCTCTTCAGTTACATGAGCTATGTAATTAAATAACCTGTGTCCTCAAGCCTGACAGTAAAAAGCAGAGATTTAGGTATAAAGTTCTGTCTCTGATTTTGAGTTTTGTGGTGCAGCTTGTAATCCTACAGGCTACATTTACACTGCTGTTAGTGCAATTTACTGACATAGCCAGGAAAACAAAGAAGGAAGAAATATTTTCCAGTGAAGGAAAGGAAAATAAGGATGCCTTGTGGGGTATAATGGGTAGGAAGTTGCCATGGCCTGTTGGTAACTTCATGTATTCTGTGCTTTCACATTTATCATAAGCGTCTCCATATTTCTTGCTGCATTGAAGCTGATGCGTGCAGAGATATTTCCCAGGCTTGATCGAGAGATGGAACAAAGCTGATGTAGGGAAGAACTCAAACACTTTTGCTTTTGTGGGAGAAAAAGCTCCTGTGGGCATCTCAGGAGGGCCAGACTTCATGGCATAACAAGTGTGCTCACTCCAAACATGCCCAGTGCTGCAGGATTGCTTGTGTGAAACCGGGAGAGTCACAACTCTTGTCCGGCCTCTGTAAGTATGACTTCCATTTGCCTTAAGTCTGTGGGACAAGGATGGTCACTGACTTGATGGTTTACAGTTTAATTGGCCACGAGATTTTCTGTCAGGCAATGATGGAGAGGTTGTAAGAAGAAAAAGAAGAGGAAGGGAAGCTTTCCCTTGCGGAGCAAAAGCGAGGTGTGCTCGGGACAGGAGATCTGTCATAAGGGATATACAGTCAGTTGGTGGTGCTTTGTATCCAAGCATGACAGCAAAGGCATAATGTGTAAGGGGTAGCAGGTAGGAGGCAGCTGTCCTTGGAGTAAGGTGTCCATATATTGCCTCCATCAGAGAGGTATTTGAAGCAGCTGGCACCTGGGACAGAACGCTGAATTAGAGGTCAACTGGCTGATCCAGACTGGGAGTTTCCTGGCACCAGAAAACAACACTAACTGCAAGTCTGTTCTAGCTGAAAGGAAGGGAAAGAATAATTATGTGGTTGGAAGGAAATAACTTATTTTGTGTGATTTCTGATTCAGGAATAAGAAATCGCATTAATAAAACTGATAAGGAGGCCTCATGACATCTTTAAAAATGATCGCTGTTTTTTCAGGAAATGCAGATTTAATGTGACAATGGCACAGTCAGTTCTCCTCTTTCAGATTTATATGTTACTGAACATGCAGTATGTGACCTTTCATCACAATATCACATAGCATAAGCATGACAGAGTACGGACAAGGCTGCCCATAGGGGAAATAAACTTACAAATAATCTTTTTTCCTACACATATTTGAGATCTCTTTTTGATCTTTCCAGCCCTTCTAACAACTGGTCTGCTGCCTCTGTTTCCCACAGGAGGTACAATTTGCCAGCATCTTTCACTCTAAAGTTTGCTGGGTAAGAGAACTGCTTTTTTAGCTACAAAGTTACTTTTCCCAAGGGATGGACTTGAAGTTAAGGGGAAAAGAGAATGAATTCAGTCTAAACAGTAGTATCTTCAATATATCTTAATAATTTAAATGGTTTTCTCTTCTCTGAAATCAAACAACATAAACTTAAACCCATTTTATTTGTATTTCTACATTTCTCAATTAGTTGGTGTTAACTATCAGTCTTCAAATGCAGAAAGTCTAACACTGAAGGGTATTAAATGGCAAAAATCCTGTTGACTTAAATCTTACTGACTTCGGCAGGCCATAATATTTACTGGCAAGATACAGAGGAGGAGTGGAATCTCCTTTTAATGACACAACTGAAAATTTTTAAGCACCAAGCTATGCTCAGTTTGTGTCAGTGTATACTTCTGAGAAAGTACAGAGGGAATATAATTATCTGTCTATACATACATTTAGTAGGTATAAAGGACATTAATCAAGCTAAGCAAATTTTACCATATTCTCATTCTATTTTTTGGCTAGTAAAACACATTTGCTGCAAATGGCTTTTTTCTGGCCTTTCCTCACCTGTGTTCTGTGGACTTTTGCTGGCTTCTTTTGTTCACTCCTATTTCTCATGCATTCAGCAAACTGCATTTCTGTTCATGCTGTTCATAGCTGTCTCTCCTTCTAGCAAATTATTTCCCCTTATCATGCAGTTTCTCCTGTCACCTATTTGGGCTGTCTCTTGCTTTATCTTTGATTTGTATCATGATCTCTCATTCTCTCCTTTCCTTAGCTCACTGCGCCTGGTGTGATACATATTCTCACTTGTATCCTTCACCTTTCTGGTGCTCTGTGACCTTGTCTCTGCCTGTTTGGCAGTGCTGGTCCCACACATGGTGCCTGCAGTTGCAGGATCAATAGTGGGCTCCCAGGCTATATGAGCAACCCAGAAATCCTGTACACCGACAATAAAAGGATTATCAGCTTCAGCTGAACTAAATTTTTACAGCTGAAAACTAATATTGTTTATTTCTTTTTGGTGTGGGTGGGTGAGATGGGAAGTATTCAGATTATTTCAGTGTCTATCTACCTTGCCTATGTAGCTGAGGAGGCTGAACTCAGGGGAGGAAGGAGCAGGAACGTGGACCTGCATATGGGGTGGAGAGTGAGATCACCCTTTTTGGTAATGATGTAGGCAAAGTTTGCCTTTATCTGATCATGAAACCACATCCTGAAGTTCAATCAGTTTAAGGAATAGGAAGGAGGGGTAAAATCTGTCTTTGTCATACTGTATTCTGAATAGCTAAAGGAATAAAACCCTTTAGAAGGAACATGGTAACCTAGAAAGTGAAGTCTTTTGGCTGTTTATATCTGACTGAAGTTCTGTTGTCCCAGCAAAAATGTGCATCTGGACATCTCACAATCTTTTTCTCATGTATTTATGCTTGTGAAATACAAAAATGCAGAGAAATAACAGTGCGCTTTCTTCTACTGCCTTTTCCGCACAGTTGGGAACTGACCTCCAGCACACCTTAGATGTGTGGGAACCCGCTCGTAGACTCAAGTGGAGATGAGAAAGAAAACAACTGCTCTTTCAGACAGATTACTCTGGTGTAACACTAGCCACATAACACCATCTACACTGTTTTAAAAGGATGGTCTTACGTCACTGAGATATTTCACAGAGAATAATATGCTAATCTTCAACTCCCTTTTCACAGGACCTTAAGGAACTTCTTTGTCCAAATCCCTCTGGCACTCACTGGTAAACCAGCATCCAGTTCACTGTCTGGTTTGGAAATGACAGCCCCTCACTTGGTGTTACATTCAGTAAATGAACTGACTCACAGATGACTAGTTTTCCTTTTTCACTTGCTAGATGTGTACTACTTAAATCTGGTTTTGTTGCAAACAGGAATCAGGAATAGTCTTTGGCAGCTTCTTAATACTGTCTAGAGTTTGTATCTCAGTGAAAGGATTTATCCTTCTATTTATTGCTCTGCAAAGAGAAGCAATTATTTTTCTTATTTTTTTTTCAAAGTAGTAATTGATGGGATTGGAGCTGCTTTTCCCACTACTAAATTTGAATCTCCAATTGCTTGATTTCATGTTGGTGCTCATAACATTATTCCTTCTAATAAACTGGCAAACTCAGCGTATGGGACTGTCGTGTCAAATTCGGACTTAAATCCCACCACTCACACGCGATTCCTCACCACATAAATGGCTCAAACACTACATTGCTGCAACAGCTCCACAGCAATCAGAGCTGCTTGTTCATCTTCTGGCAACAAGTGTTATCTGACTGACTTTGAAGACAGGTCCTATTACAGCCTATAGTTTTGCATAAACAAAGAAACCAAAAATCTGCTGCAGTTTCAGGGGGAAAGGCCAAAGCCAGTGTCTGATCAGCTATTCCGGTCAAGCGCTCTTGAAACAAGAACTTGTTTTCTCAGTTGCAGCAGTTTTTAATGTAATCTCTATGGAATACATGAATCTTCAGGAGTCAGTGACTGATGGTGTCTCACAGGGGTGGTTATTTTGTTTTCTCTGGACTTCAGTGCTGCTTTGGGCATAGTAAACCAGGCTCTTTGGAAAAGTATCTGCAAGGGTATGAGGTTGTCTGAAGTGCTGCTCAAGCGGCTTTCAGCTCTCTTTAGTCAAGGCTACACTGAACTTTAACTGTGTCCAGACTGTGTTAGGCTTTCTCTCAGCCGGTAAGACTCAAAATGGATTTTTAGTTTGGCATCTGATACCTAATCACATATTAAATTTATGCAAACACAAGTTTACAGGATAAAATTTTATGTTTTCTGAAATAATGGCTGTATTGTGCCTGTCTGTGATGTGTAGATAATTAGTGATGTGGCACGTGTCTCACTGGTTAGAGAATACTAGTGCTAGAAAATTTGACAGAGTAACTTCTCGATTGAGGACAGACGTCTTGAAAGCTGTTTTTCCTTTGTAATGTCTTTCGTACTCTCTCAAACTGACTTCAGAGTGTGGTTTTATTCTAGTTACTGAATATATATTTCTGAGAGATTACAGCTCTTTGATCTCTTAACACTGTGCTTGCTCCAACTTCTAGGCACAGTATATGAACTACCTACATATATGAATCTGTAACAAAATGTACGTTGTTCCCATAAACATGCTAATGTTATTAAGAGAATCATCATTAGACCACAGTTACTGTAATTAAAATACTAAGTAATCTGAGGTGTCAGAATAATGTAGTTTCTAAGCTTACTTCTGACACATCACTGATGTTGAGAACATTTCCTTTGCTTTCCGTAGTCTGTAGCCTTGCCTTTTAGATAGGACTAGAGATAATGCATTGGAATTGCATTGCTTTCTTGTGCAAGAAACCCAGATGAGTTTAATTTTAAAGCTTCTTCATTTTATTCATGAGCCCAGACTTCAGGGTCTTTCCTGGTTCTCCTTCTTGGGAAATCAGGCTCTCAGGTTGTGTTTGGCCCAGGAAACATGATGCGCTTGTGAACTGTGATGTGCAGGAGCGTGCTTTGGTCACATCTCAGCTCTGCACTGATGTGAGACCCAAAGTTTGTGGCCAAAAACCAGGTGCTCCAGCCAGATCTAGTTCTCAGTCACCAAGAAACCAGAACACTAAGACATGCTTCAATGCCCCCTCCGCTACTCACTCCTGCACAGGCTACCACACCTCCCTAGAGAGGGGCACATTGGTCAGGTCAGATTAACAATGTGTGCACACCAACCCTGGCTGATGTCAGCTGCGGAGACTCAGTGAAAGCATTGCCAATGACTGTCATAAGTTTATAGGTAACCATGCAGGTGTACTGACACGTAGCAGAGACTTTATTATGCTATTATGGCCTCCTCAATAACTTTTAAATTCCTCTTTACGTTGCATGTATCTGATCCACCGTAGCTGTTTCTGTGGGAGCAGTGGTGTGCAAGCCATGCCCAATAGAGCCATGTGGGCTTATCAAGATCAATGAATTAGTTTGTGATGGAAGCTGGGATC
>NW_010156737.1:35995-62138 GCF_000695765.1 Mesitornis unicolor
GTACCAATGCATAGGTGAGTGTTAGAGGAGGAATAGCAGGGCTGAGCTCTAGCTGGCCTTGATGCAGCAGTGACATTGTGCCCTGTGGGGACGGCTGTGATCCCAGAGTGTGCAGAGATGCAGAGACTGGTGGCCTTGAAATCCTCCAACTCTTCAAAACCATGCAAATAAATTTCACAGTTGAGATTGTGTGTGTGTTGTGTTCAGCTTCCCTTCCCAGTGATGGTGAGGGGAGAAGGATCCTCCTTTACCTCTTCAGATTAATGGAAAGAACAAATTATAGCAGCTGATAAAACATTTTTGGTGGGACACCTTCCTGTAGGAAAGGACAGTCAATTTAACAGCACTCCCACCATTTCCTTCTGCTGGTCCCCCTGCCAGTGAGGATGAGGAAGGAGGGACCACAGAAGTAGCAGAGCAGAAGGAATGGTATTTGGGAGGAGAAATTTGAAGGGCAAGAAGTTTGCATGGAAACCTGAAGCTTTACAAATCTTCCCCCTGCCCTCTCTTTCAGTGTGCAGGTGGTCCCCACCGTGTACCCTGTCTGTAGGCAGCTGTAGGTTTTTCTGACACCTGAAAGGGGAGACACAGCCTGACATTAATTGTATTAGGGAAAGTCAGCTTCAGAGGTGGGGTGAGGCATCTGCTTCTCCCCCAGATTTATGGCTGCAGTGGAAGCTCCTGTCATAAAAAGTGTCTCTAGCCGCTTCTCCACTGTTGTTATTTCCAAGTGATGACTGATTTAATCTCTCTCCTAATGCAGTGTGCAGACTGGGGCTCCTCCAGGTGCGTGCTTCGGCTCTATGAGTTGTCCACTGGCCCTCTGTTTGCAGACCTAGACACATTTGATTAAGAAGGACCTGCCAAAAAGAATATTGTTCTGTATTGTTGGAGTGTTTATGTTCTTTTTTTTTCCAAGAGTTCCTGCCAAATAGCAAGATAGTGGTAGATAGCATATGCAATGTGTTTACTACTGATGTGGAGGGGGCCAAACAGATGGGGAGCTGAGTCCCAAATACTGGCTACTGCACAGGTTGTGGAGGGGAGGTTGTTTCTTAGTTATAACTGAAGGTGGGAGCCTTGCAGATGGTTTCGTTGTTCTGGCATCTCCCTCAGTCTAAACTTGGTCGGACAGCGTGGATTTTACTGGAGCTGGGACATTGCACTAACACAACTCTTGTGTATCTGGATATAATTACAGCTGCCTGCAATTTTGGATCAATGCAGTGCTCACCCTCCCGTGAAGGTTATATCACTGTCCTATAACTTGCCAGCTAAAGCAGTTAAACGCACAGTGAAAACCAACCTCTGCTGAACACTTTACTCAGTTCTGCTGCAGTGTGATTGTTTGCTCCAGTATGACCAACCATCACCTGAGCAAGATGACTTTGCTTTTTGTTGGTTTTTCAAGCCCCAGAGCTCTGTCCTGTGCTCATTGGCACTGGGGGGCTCCCAGCACAGCTCACACAGGCCTATGGCCAACTTGAGCTTGTGTGAGGGTGGTCAGGGCCAGACTCTGAGTGCTGTGTAACTCAGGTCAGTTTTGAGGGTAGACCCAGAGAAGACCACCACATCCCCTGAAAAACAGCTTAGTAGCAAGTCCATGGCAGAGCCTTTGCTACTTGTTTTTGTGGTTAATGAAAGGGCTACAGCTCTTTAGGTATTCTGATAAACCTGCCACTCTCTACAGTGTCCGTCTAAGTTTATTGTTACCTTTTACTTTGTAATACTATTTCCACTTCAATTTGTCTGCCACTTTACGTTAACAGTAATTCCCATCATCCAAATAAGGTTTTAGTCAAGGCTGAGCCCCAGCACTCCAGGACAACCCAGGTGCAGAGGATGCTAAAGTTAGGCATGCTGCTGAATCTCTTCACTATGTGCATCTCTATCATCCAGCAAAGAACAAATAAAGGGAGGGAATTTGGCAACTCCACGGGATTCAATGGGCTGTTAAGACCCTATTAAAAATACTGCAGAAATGCATTGTGCAAATCAAAACAGTTTTCATTACAACCTGTGCCAAATGGCTAGTACGTAGGTACAAGAAGGCAAAGCCTAGATTTATGAGAGAATAATCTGTAGTCCTGACTTTTGTGTAGCAGTTAAAACCTTAACTTAGCTTTAGATGTTCATGATAGTGTGCTGTAAAACCCTAGAGAATGGTTCTGGTCTTGTTGTTTGTGAGATCAAATAATAAATAAACTAACCTATCTGGATCCATCTAAGGTTGCTCAAGAATGTGTGGGAGGTGCTTAATGTATCAACAGATAAATCACATTTAGAGCAAGAGCTAGGCTTTTAAATGTCCTTAAAAACAAGAGCCAAAGGGTCTGATTATTTGGGCAGTGTTCAGGCTCAACCTCACAGGAAAACAAAGTCATACCACTAAGAATTTATAATTTATGTGTGTATTTATACACTGTCACATGTTGAGACGTGTACTTGAACCAGGCCTGGCTGAGGGGAGAAGCCGGAGCTGTAACACCAGGGCATTATAATGTTATAACCTGCTGATTTCCCTCTGGTTGGTATGGGAGAGGAGGCTCTGTGCTTACTGGTGTCATTCTGGAGGCTGCCTTTGCACTGTTAACAGTGGATTTCCTCCTGGATGAATGGTCTCTGAACCAAGCAGCGCTGTCAGCTGTGCATGACTGCTGGAAAATGGGTCTTTGTGCTGCCTGGCAGGCACAGGCTCTTTTTCTCCAGCAAGAGAGGGCATTTCAGAGGAAATTGCTATACATAGCATAGGGCAAAATATTTTTCCCATTGTGCTGGAATGTATCTAGAACAGGGAAACTACACTTAAGTTACGAAAAAAGGGGAAATAACAACATGGGGCTGCCTGCAGGGCAGAAAGGGAAACAAAAAACACCAGGAGAGGCATCCTGAAGTATGCTTCCTGCATGTATTGAATGCTTTAAAACATGATGCTTTTCCTTTCAAAAACAGTGAACACACTGGCATTACAATCCCTTATTTTTTTGAGTTGAGTGATACATTCCAGTCTTTGTAGGACACTTTGCCTCAGCTGAGATGGCATTTGGCTGTGGTTACTATGACAAACAGAAAATAATTGGCATGTGGCATTCTTGGATGAATGTGCAACCAAGTTTTGTGAGAAAAGTATCTATAAAAATGAATCAGATACTACCTTGCCATCTATTGCATGTTCAGTGGTCCATGGTACTGAAAATAAACAATATTTATAAACATTTAATGGATGATTATAAAAACACATTGCATTTTACTTTGTAACTTTATAGGATGTTTTTCAGCTTGTGTTCCTTTACAAAAAAAGCTTGCTTTATTAATTATTTATTTTCTTTTAGTGTGGAAAATGGTTTCAGGCTCACCAAAGATGAGAACACAATACAATATTGGATTAATATTCTTTATTATTGTATCTTGTTTCTCCAAGGAGAAAAATGTACTGTTATTCTCAGAACTTGGTTAGAATAGCAAGCCAGTCTCTGCGGGGTAACTCTGAATCAAGCATCTTCTTTCACATGCCCAGTCATGGGTCAAAAGGAGGGCACAAAACCGGGACACACAGTGGGGTATATGGCATTAATGAGGTTTCTAAGGACAACTCATTATTCTGTTATTCTTAGTAATAATATTTTTATTTCTTTATGTCTAGAGACCTCAAGCTAGATGGTGGGCTGAGGGCACAGTAGGCACATTCCTTACATGAAATAAAAGACAGTCCCTGTCTGAAGAATTTTGGACTGAGTAAAGAAGAAAACATGCAGGAAAGAAGAGTTAAGGATCCAGAAAACACACAGAGATCTGAAACAGGTTGACCGTGAGTACCTAAAAACAAAGTTCTTAGCTTTTTTGCTTGTCTTGTGTGAAATTATCTCTGGATCTCTTAATGATGAAGTAGTCATCTAGTTTTCAGCAGAGACTGTCAATTACTGCTTGATCCTGGACATATGGCTGCTCTTTCTGTGAGCTATTAGGGATGAACTGCAGCAGCACAGACCATTGCTCTTCATGAACAGTATAAGTCAGGGACATGTTACAGCTGTAACCCTTCATAGGTAGCGTGGCTGTATGACATGCGGTAAAAACAGTGCATCAGCGTTTCACAGACAGTTACTTATGCAGCAGTTGAGTGTGTCATGAGCAACATGACTGATGATATGTGTCATATCAGCAACAGAAAACACTGCAGAAATGTCGTGTGGCATTTCTACGGTGGGAAAAGCTGAAGGAGAATTATAGACACTTAATTCCTCCAGCATTTTTGGCATGACATTACTCACATTGAGAATTGGATTAATAACTTTGGTGGACTGTCTGGTCCAGCTGTTTATAGCATGAGATAAGGCTCTTTTACCAAGGTTTCGTATCATGGGCAATGTCTCCTCCTAACTCTTTGACTTCAGAAATGTTTTAATCTACTAATTGCTCCTAAATAGACTTTGAAGTATCATACGAGGGCTCATGCATGACACATGCAGATGGTTTCAGTTTTGTGTGTGCCAGAACCAGAATGCGTCACTAAGTCTGTCCAGATCGCTTACATCTGACCTCCATGGTGAGCTGTAAACCCACTGCTACACATGGGAGGTGCTTCCTTACTGGAAGAAATGTAGAACAAAGCATTGAAACACCATTGAAACATGGAAAAGGCCAGTGGACTGAGCAAAGATGGTCACATTCCATATTTACTTGTATTCAGCTGGAAGTGTAGAGGGGCAACATGTTACTGTGGTGATCAATAGGTAGCAACCATGATGGGTATCTCAAATGATGAGAAGACTGAGTAAATTAAGACTGTGTAAATGGAAGAGATAGAAAAGGAGAGGAAAGCATACTTGGAAAAATAAACAAAGAAATACAGCAGTTAGGGGATTAAACACAACTGCTGAAGTAAACAAAAACATTATCAACCTCAAGCAGAAGTCTCAAAAAACCCCAAGACCCTTTAGAAAGTGAACAGAACAAAGAACTGGTGAACATTTTAGATACATTAACATCACAGCTGAATCCGCAGCAAGCCCTGCAGTCTCCAGCTTCCCAAGACCTGCCCCGGGCCTGAGATTGCACACCACTGCCTGGTTTTGCATAGCTGTGTGTGTATCTGAGGCAGCTGGCTCATTAGATGGTCTGTTTTAATCTTGGCTGCTGACTGCTGCTCAAGTGTGCCCTACCTGCACGTACCATTTTAGCAATCACATGCCCACGTTTTGAAGGTACTGGTCCAGGCGTTTAAGATACTGCAAAGGTGCCATCTGAAGTCACTGCAGCAGCAATCGATATAGTAATAGTGGGTGATTGCTAAAGATTTGTTTTCACTTGTAAAATCTGGATATGATCCCAGCCTGCAAACTGAACCTTATTATTAATTTGTGTCAGTGTTTGCCACAGGCAAGGCATTTTATAGACAAACAAGAAATGATAAGGTTTTGCGCATGGTTAGACAGAGAAGCGGACAGCTGCAGAGGTGAGGGAATAACAACAGATTATTTCAGTGTAAAGTTAGCACAAGCCTCTTAAAGCAGAAAGATTGGAGTGAATTTTGTAAAACTACTTGAAAAAAGGTGCAGAGGTAGTGACTGAAGAGACAGATAAAGGAACATGGAAAGATGGGGAAGCTTATGGACTAGAAAGTGCTTGGGATTGCTTTGAATACTGTGTACATAAGAAGGATAGGAACAGTAATATAAATATGATCAGAAAGCAGATGGTCAGATTTTTGGATTTGGTTCTGTAAACCTGGGTGGTAAGTGCCTTGTCTAAGTGTGAGCAGATTTTGGTGTCGCCAGCTGCACTAACAGGATACACCATTCAGGCTGTTACACTCCTCTGCAAGCATTCAGTCATTTGAGGTCGCATCTTATGGGACATTTGATCAGATCTGAACCTAGCCTAAGCTAAATTGAAATTGTAATTGCAGATAAATATGGTTTGGAAGCTCTCGTCCACAGCCCTTCTCTAATGGAAACAGAATATCTTACGTGGAACAGTGGTCTTAAGTGTTTCACTTATCCCCACCCTTAGAAAAAATATATTTTGGATGCCTCTCTTTTAACCTGACTTTAATTTTCATGAAAACATGTCTGATAGCTTTGGAGACAATATTGGTATGTTCTGTACAGAAATTTTACTAGCTTTTTGTTGTTTTTTTTCCCTTTGGCATCCATTTGAAAGAATTGTTAGAAGATGATGCCTGCTGGAAACATTTATCCATTTCATTTTAAGAATGTGAGTAATTGTGTAGTGTATGTCATGCATATTAAATGTTTCACTATGAAAACAAATTTTACTCATTATTGCTTCTTATGATATTCCAATATGTTCTCTTAGAATACACTTTGCTTCTGCCATCTGCCCAGCTCTGGAATTAGGATGCAGGACTGATCCAATACTTTGCTCAGATCTCAAGGGTTTTAAGTTTAGGCTTTACAAGAATGCATTCCACCATCTCTCCAGCCTGGAACCAACAACAAAATAACTATGTGGTGGCGGGAAAGGACAGAGCCCATTGGAAGGTTCGGATTGTGTGATCTAGTGATGGAAGAGAGCTGTTAAGTCTATTTATAGAACTGTAGAATCAGAGATCCACAGAATTGCTTAGGTTGGAAAAGTCCCTTAAGGTCATCGAGTCCAACTGTGAGGCACGGCAGACAGGTTGTTACTGTAAGGAGGAGCTTAACCTAGAGGCATGTCACATTGGCATTAGACTGGTGGAGCTACCAATTTTATAGAACTTTTTGTTTCATTGGAATGTCAATGATTTTTTTTGTCCCTGTGCAGCATGAGCAACTGTGTCTGAGACAGCAGAAGGCTATACAAAGTTGTAGTTCAAAGACTGCATGATGTTGTTGTTCAGAGGTCCAAAATGCAAAGTGAGAGACAGAAAGCATCCTTACAGATGCTGTGTCATTCAGGAGTCATAGAAACAGTGATGGGTAGAGATCTATGGAGGTCCTGTAACCCAAAGACCTCGTCCAGCCTCCTGCTTAGATCAGGACTATTGCCAGAACTACATCTTATTTCTGTGTATTTGTCTTTAACTCTGTGGATGGAGAATCTGCTGGAGGGCAACTAACAAGGTAGCAATGGGAGAAACTGCTGGATATGAGGAAAAGCACATAACCAACCCAACCTGGGATTAAACAAATAAAAAAATGGTGGGTGAAACTTACAGACAAAAGATGTGAGAGGAGTCACTGGGACATCACTGAGTTGAACAATGCTGAAAGATGGTAAAAACAGAGCAGAGTTTCTGACCAAGGCCAACATGAAAAATAAGGGTGTTAAATTAGCAAAGCTAGAACCAAAGGGGAAAGATTAAAGCAGGGTGGGTTGTTTATTTAGGAGTGAGAGAAAGGAACTTAGGCAAAGCAAAGCAGCAAATTGTGGCTCTGAGGGGACATCCTCATCATTAAGACCTGTACATGATCAGCGCAGTCTGGAGCAGGATGATCAACCAGCTGTTCTCACCATGCATTGTGCATCTGCCTTACTTGAGCAGTTAAGGGTCATGGGGTGATTACCCCAGAGATGATTTGAGACAGACCCGTGGTATTGTTTGGAGAAGGAGGAACATGAGAAATAAAGCCACAGCTGAAGAGGCTTTCAACACTGCTGCCAGGAGGGAAAACTGGAGCATGCAAAGGGATTTTTTCTGGATTATGGAAAATGCAATTTCTGTTGTAAAGAGTATAGCACATTTTGAGGTGGCTGTAGTTTTAGGGATGGAGAAAACTACCTCACTTCTCCTTCTCACCCCAGTGCCTCCCACTTTGTGACCAGAAAGAATGGAAATTTTTGAGCCCTTGAGGAAAAGAACAAAGAAATAGGAAGCTCAATTAGGAACCTTTAATGAAGTTTCAGTTCCTTATAATCCTATAAAACAATGGAAAATACACTGAGCCACAAGCTGCTACAGTAGGCACCGTCCTGGTTCCCCATCTGCAGCATGCAATGCTTTGGAAGGGCTGAGATGCTTCGTGTCAGAGCTTTGGAGTGGACAGACATATTCTTGCTTTATGTTCCCTGAAACTACTCCTGGAAAGGCTGTGGGATGTTAGCAGACAAGGGCCAAGTACTGTGAAGGAACAACTCAGATGATTAACCATTGAGTCTGGGTAACTGAGTGCTGGAGTAGGGGAGACCTGTGGGAAGATGCGCTCCCCAAGACTGGCTTTGCTGATGACTGAGTGCATGTCCTACAGTGCAGAGGTAGCTGATTTCCAAGCCCCATCACCAGTTTATGTAGCTTGATGGAAGAAAATAACTGAAGAAACCAGTCCATTGTATACTTTTTCTAGGAAAGCCAAAGTCCAGGAATGAATTTCAAGCATAAAACCATCACAGTTAATGTATAGTGTGATTACACTAGAGTAACCTGTAAAAATAGATATCTAAAAGGTAGATGTGAAACAGAGAAGAAAAACAGATTTGCCAGCTATCACAAGTGGATCTCAAAAGCATGAATAATGTAAGTTAATGGTACCATAAATCAACCAGATCCAGAGTTGTCAGGTTTCAAATAGCATTCTCAAATCTCACCAGACATCAGCTATGTGTGAAAAAACTCTATTTCAGCTAATGGCAGATCTTCTGTTAACCTCAATAGGATCTGAATGTAGTGGTAATGATGTGCAATCCTGGCTCTGTGCCTGCTCATTTCAGCAAGAGTTTGGTCAGTGTTGATTTTGGAAAGTAACCTGAATTGAAGTTAAAGGCCTGATGTCCCTGTCTCCATCTCAGCGCAGATGAATTAATATAGCTGTCAGTGCAGATCATTGCTGCTTGGGATTGTTGCTTGATATAATGTATTTCTGGATAATAATTGTCACCAGGTATATACATTTTATTCTGTTCTTGCCAGTGTTTTTTACTAATTGTTAAGCTGCTTCTTTTGTCACCTCTTTGCCAAAATCCCATTTAGTGTCCAACACTAACAAGTGGCTTTAAAGTCTTATGAAAAGGGTCATAAACATGATTTCCACTTGTGGAATTACTTCTTGCTAGAAACAAAACAAAAAGCCTTCACATAAAATCTCCCCATGTCCCATGCCCAGCTGGCCCTGGGAGTGTAACTCTGCACTCTCCCAGTCATTGCCCATGTGTTGGTAAATCTTTTTATAAATCTTTATTTTCCTAATGAAGTCACTCATAGGTTCTGCACCGTGTCTTCATCCAAAAATAGCATGAACCTTACCTGATCATATAATGAAAGTAATATTTCTTTCTCTTCCAGGGTTGATAATGGCAGTTCTGGGATTGAACTTAGACAGCAAGGAAAGTGAGCAACTACCTTTTGTTTATGCTGGTCAAAGTATGGAGGAGTTAAGTCAACTATATTTAAATCCTTAGCCCTACCTGTCTAATTTTCTCTTGTGTTGAGGGGGTAGACTTAGTTGTGTTTATTACATACTAGTTTCTTCCTTCTCTGTGGAGTGAACTGCTGCTTTGTGTCCATCCAACAAGAGCAGGAAAGAAGTCCTGGCCCTTAATAGCTACAGTGTTAAATCTATAACCCATCCTGCTGGTGTTAAGTGCACTTACTAAAGACAAGTTTTTGTATTCCTTTTCCCATGTCCTGCCTGTATTCATGCTCAGGTGATTTCTTCAAATGCTTTTCTTTAGATTGCTTTTTCAACTTCCCGCCTGGCACTGATGGGCTCCACCAGTGTCACCAGACCCATCACAGACTCTGCTTACCCTTCTCGGCACCAAATGTCCTGCTAAGCCTCTCTTTGCCAGTTTGACCACCCCGCTGCCAGTCGTCCCAGTTTTGCCTTACTGGGCTTCATGGCCTCATGGGTTTCTCACGCTCCTCTGCTGCATGTTTAACCCCATCCTTGATCATCCACCTTGACTTTATGCTAGGCCTCTTGAATCTTTGTTTCAGGCACCACAATCATAGAATGATTTAGGTTTGAAGGCACCTCTGAAGGCCATCTAGTCCAACCTCCACTCTAAGCACATCTAATTAGATCAGGTTACTTAGAGACTTGGGTAGTCAAATTTTGAAGACCTGCAAGGGTTGAAAGAATAGCAATATATCTTCCCAGCTGGAAAACGAAGTATTCAAATCAAGCAGCCAAAACCAAGAATCTGAGGTAGATGTTGCTTGGACTGCCTGAGCAGCCAGACATAGGTGGCAAGACCAGCAAGGCTTCAAATATCAAGGAGACGAACTGCAATCAGAATCAGGTATGCCACCTACTTTAACATGGGGCTACGTATCAAAGCCATGTGTTTCTTATCTGTACATGCACCGAATGTGCTGTATCATTTTACACTCATTTTACACTGAGCTATTTGAGGGAGAATAGGACGCACAAGAAGTTGTCATGAACCAGAATGGCATGGTGAAAGACAGTGAATCTCACATCAGGAGTAGGGAGAAATCTCTCTCCTGTTCTTCCAATGCAGGAGGCAAATTTGTCTTTGAGGAGCAGATCAGGAAAAGGGAGTTCGGCTATAACTGAGTCCCTGCTTGGCAATGACCTCTGTGGCACACACTATGGCAATTCCATGTCTCTGAGGCCACAAGTGGCTCTACTTAATTGGGGGCTTGGCCACCAGGTGGGCAGCTGTGCTGACGCAGGGCTGCAGGGCACTGGCAAGCCTGCAAGTCTTCCCATGCCGCCATCAGCAGGGCACTTCTTGAGCTACCTATGCAGCAAAACCCAAAACTTGCCCTCAGGAGCTTCCCAAAGGTGGGCTTCATGGTCAAAGACATCTCAGTTCTCTGTGCACTGTGCTGTGTAGTGCTCAGAGTCAGGAAGACTGACTTCTTAGTATTTGGGAATAGCAGCAATGAAAGGGATGATGTTGGAGGATTGAGACCCACTAGCCTGAAATTTGTCCATGTATCAGGAACCAAACCACCAGTAAATGTAACTGCCCTTCTAAAAGATTTGTCTTGAAATACAGTAGCTCCTGGAAGGTCCTGATGGTGCTGGAAGCCTGGCTGAAGCCTTGCTCATACATCTTCCTCCTTTTCAGCTCTAGCCTCCAAGGTTAGTTTACTTTTTTTATTAAAGATGTGACATTATCATGGGTGCTGACACAGATTCTTATTAGTGAGCACCTAAGTGATGTCTCTTTTGGTTCCAGATAATTAAGATCTGTTGTGGTTGTTCCTACTGTAGCTGCTGCAAGCTCCTGAACACTCCCGTAGTAAGAGAGCTCCTGAGCTCCCATAGTAAGAGAGCTGTGTCAGTGTTACTACTCATGGTGTCACAGATGATAAGCATAGACTAAAAGATAAGCAGAACCAGATGGTCTGCAGACCAGAGATGACAGTAAGCTGGTACTCTGAAGAGACTCATCTCATGTAGGCTGTGTTTCTGCGGTGCTCAGCCACTCTTCTTTGTAGGCTGTAACTGCACAGAGCAATTCTCCCCTGAGGTCTTGCATTAGAAGGAGTAACATCAAGTCTCCAGAAAAGAAAACCAGCTTGAAATCCTGTGGTGTGTAATACTCTCCCTCCACCATATCAAGCCTTAAGTGCCTCCACATTCTGAATGCCTGTTATCTGTGTCCCAAGCCTGTGAGGTCAATACCAGTATTTCTTTCTTTACACCGACCTCTGGGAAAACATTTGGATGAATGTTATTAATCCCCTTGGTGCCCTGCATAACTAGGAGATGTCTACAAAACAGCACGCAAGCAGTGCTTGGAATGAACATAACGAGGCAGGTTTGATCCAAATAACAACGGAAGCCTATCACACACCTAAATAAACAAGCAAGCATGCCAACAAACACAGTCGTTCGCAGGGCAATGTGGTAGGAGCAGCGTGTTGCTGACTGGATAGTCAAGCTGAAGTCTCTTTAACACACAAATGACATGAGTTGTTCTGCTGTGCTCAGCTGCCAGACTCTGGTTTTAGTCAGAGCACCATGGAAGAGCTGTGGGATTGCTGTCGATCCTCTTCAGCCTGTCTAAGCACTGGACAAACACTGACCTCTGTCCCCTCTGCAGTGAGATACTGGATGATTTCCTATTCTGCAGGTGGGGTAAGGAAACACAGTTATGCTGGCTGCTCTGTAAACACAGCAAAACAAACAAACAAACAAAAAATCCCAATAGCTTTAAGTTGGACATAAAGTAGCCAGAACAGGCAGCAAGGAGTCAGTGACTCTGCCACAGCAGGTCAGAGGCTGTGGGACCTCCAGTGTAGGTATGTGTGTCTGGTAGTGTCTTATAAAGCTCAGTGAGTTGAGAGACTGCAAAATCTAGCTTCTGAGTTGGAGACTTTGCAAACAGAAAACAGCAAAGCAAACATGACCCTAGGTGTTTTGTACATTAGATGTATCTGCAGTTTGGCTGAGAAGCAAGGAGCTGACTTCTAGCTTTGTCAGGTCTGACTTGGGAGACGTGGGAAGGAAGATGCCAACCTGAACTGAAAGAGAAGAAGTGAGTGAAGATGAGGGCAGGGTTTGGGTGCGCACAGCTAGCAGAGAGGAACAGCATGAAGGGGACAGGAAATCATACTCGCTAATCCCCAGTGCCTCTGGTTCTTCCACAAGGCAAGGCAAAGCCTGGGAAAATCTGGTGGTAGGGTATAACCACCAGCACTCTGCCTTGCTTTTGGTGCATATGCAGAACTTATATGCATGTAGCCTATATGATCCATGTGCATTTGCCCTTGCCACTGTAGCCAGTCTAGAGAAGATAAGGGTCTACTATAAACTGTCTGAATAAAAACCGAGTATTTTATCACCCTTTTTTGACTCGCCTTGAAAAGTGGAGCCTCCCTGTGTCTAGACAGCTCTGCAAGCTGCCACCTCAAAGTCACAGGTGAATCTGAAGCAAGCCAGGAGTTCATGGTGGACCTTGGGAAGGTGTCTTGGATGACCAGCAACTTCATTTGAACTGTATAAATAAAGGAGTCAACTGTAGTGAAACAGATGTGGGAAAGCAGTAACATGGGGTTCACCCCTAAAAGCATATTTAAAGTTGATCAATTAAAAAACTGTCTCTTTAAAAGTGTAGTGTGTGTGCTATCAGCTCAAAAGCAGCTCTTGTCTGCAGCTGTACATTGACTTAAGGACTTTGTCTATAATAACTCAATCTATGTCCCTAGTCAATCAGATACAGCACCTGCATTTTAAACATTTATTTCCTGTTGTGAATTTTTGCTTCCAGCCTTGTTGTCCCCTGGTTATCTTTTCTAGATTATGTTTGATAGCTGCTTGGTCCAAATACTTGGATAGACTTTTACTTCCTTTTTATCTGAGTAGAGATTTGCAAAGTCCAAATAGCAAACCTGTAAACCTTGCTTTTACATTTGTGCTATTTAGTTACACAATTCAAGGTGCCAGGTGCCAGGACTTCCCAGTGATCCTGTACTGTCCTTTGGTATTCTCATTTCATCTGGCTATCCTCTCTGTTAATCTATGTAAATCAACCAACACTGACTTCAATGTTCACTCATGAAAGGCATTGAGAAGCCTTACTTCTGTGACAGCTGCGGTTTGCCAGGCAGGCATTTCAACCAAATATCCTGAAATACCCTTTAAAAATTTCAGTTTTGAATAGCAGGGACATGGCTACAAGAGCTATGCTTTGAAAAACACCCCATCTGCATGGCCTAAGCCCTCAGCATGTTTTATGAGTGTTCTGTCACAAGTTAAATCAAACTAATCCTTTCACTTCCTACTACATTCACACTACTGGGAAAATAAGTTTGTTTACCTAGCTCTTAACAACTTTTACAGGCACCATGAAATCAAGAATTTATGCAGTTTTTGTGCTCCTTCAGCACCTTCCTTTTCACAACATGTCCCCTGGCTGGGTTAAAGAAACTTCATGAATTACTTGCATTTAATTAAATTATTTGCTCACCATGCACAAGTAGGAAGGCAGCCCCTGACACTGTACTCCTCTTACACTGGGTTCAGCAACCTCAAAAAGCTTCCCAGAGCAAAATAATTTAGAAACTTTGGTGGCATATTCCTTTAATTAGTTAAAAATCTTTAATATTAAGTTCTCCTTTATTATTTTCACAGCTTAGAAAGAGCCTTCTTTTCTCTGCTGCATATAACCACACAAAATCAATGCACCAGAATTGAAGCTCTCAGCACCTTGATGTGTTAATTCACATTTCTCTCTGCCCATTGCCCTCTGAAGCTGTGGCTCACTTTGAAAGTGTGAAAGCAGCAGAGGAATTATCTTGATGCCCTGTTTCGTTTATTGTCTTTGCTATACTGTTCCTTCTGTCCACAGGAGGTTCCTGCATCTCATTCCCAGCCCTGCTCCTGCCTATGTGCTGTTCTGCTGCGGTTAATGATCCCTTGGGGCTTTAGACCCCGGGACTCAGGATTTCCTGGTGCTGGCTGCAGACACAGATTCCTGACGCTGCAGCACTCGGTGTGAGAATAAGGGAAACTGATGACTTCTGAGGGATAAGTTATTGCTTTTTGTTTACTTTGGCTTTTGTTTGTAAGCCACGCAATGTGCTATGCATTTCTTTAACTCTTCCATCACAAGCTTTCTGGGCAATGTGAAAGGTGCTCGCGTCTCCTCAAGTTCACCCTTCTTGATGTGATGCTTGCTATGGTGCTGCTGTTGATCTGCCTGCAGGTGAACAGCTCTGCTGTGAGCCTCTCAGTCCCGAATCTGTATGGGCACTTGGGACCAAACCATCCCAGCCTGTGACTCTGCGTCTGCCTGGCTTCTCAAGAAGGTGAAACACCTCTAAAAGAGGACCAGGGTTGCTTGGTGCTATCATACCCACAACTCCCTCTGTGATCCCTCCTGTACTCGTCGTCCCTCTGAGACCCAGAATAACTGAAATCCCACACAAATCATGCAATTCTCTCTTCAATCCCCTCATGCCCCCCCAGCAAATCTCTTATCTGTGCAAACACTTCCTGGACTGCCTGAGTTCTCATACTGCCCAGGAGCTCAAACACAATTCGACTGAACAGACTACTGAGCTGGGAGATTTATGATTTTTGCAACTGAGGCTGCAGGTTGTTTTTGTTCCAATTAAACAATGGAAATAAGGAAAAACAAATGCTACTGTTAAAATGCTACTATTAAAATAATCACAGAATACACATGATATGGGGGAGAGAAATGAGGTTCACTGCTGCTTTGCATGTGTGTGCATACTCCACATCCCTGTATATATATGTATTATCCATCAAAAAAATTAAATGTACTGCTTAATTGTCAAATACCTGGGGTTCCGCTACTCATCTACACTTTAGTCTGAGTTCTAAATCCCAGCTTTTAAAAGAGGACTTGAATATCATTATTATTTTTTTTGTTTATATTTTATTGTAGTGCTTAAAAGCCCACAGAACTATCCCAGGGTATGGGAATAAAAAATAAAGGCCACCTTATGCTGTGTTGCAATGATGGCTTTCAATTACAATTAAATGAAAGTTGCCTTGCCAGTGTGTGGCTGTGAGTGCATGCTTGTGCTATTGCTTTTCCTAGCTGTTTTGCAGACACTTTCTGATACCTTCTGGCCTACTGGGTGCAGACAGCTCCAGCAGGTACATGCTGTGCTAAGCCACTTGTAGACGTTTTTAGTTGTTTGAGGCTGTCCCTAATGAAGTTTGTTTAATTGGGTAGGGGTGAGTGGGGTACTTGCCTTTTCGGGCAGGGCAATAAAAGAAGCAGTACCAGTAAAACGGCCTGTTTAGAACTTACCTGTAATATACAGGAGATAATTTAATGCACGTCTACACCATAGAAAAATACATCTGATCTGATGAGATGAATTATATAAGAAAACAGAACATTTGTCTGTACAAAGAATAACTAAGAATTGTTTTTATCGAGATTACCACCTTCTCAGATGAGCTATTTTACAATACTATATCATTTACAGCAGGAGACAATTAGCTATCCAGTTTTGCAACTATTTGAGAAAATAAGGTATTTAAACTATCATGTATAATTCTTAAAGAAATAAGGCCTTTGAAATATTTTTTCATTGTCTTATTTTTGCAGTAAGATTGGAAATTATATTAGGACCCAGATTCATCCTACATAACAGTGGCACTCTGGGGGAATTATCTTTATATGATGAATGGAGGAAGATGAATCTCAGTTGAGCCTTTCGCTGAGCTTCATCTCCCTGATAACTGTGTAGGGATACTGAATCACTCCTAATTTAAAAGGGATTAAACTGATCATGTAGTGTGACTAGGAAGTTCATCAAAGCAGCTGTCCTGGGTCAGACCAAGGTCTCCTCCAGCTCAGTATCCTGCCTCCAGCAGTGGCTGTAAGTGATAGACAGGGAAGAGCAAAGCCAGGAAAAGCAAATTGGATGCTTCCCTGGAGCAGTCTCCTGACCTCTGTTTTCAGCTTGGGAATTTATTTAGCTAGTTGTGTTTTCTGTGCATTTTGTAACCCTCAGTGGATTTCTCTTCTGTGTACTTGCCTGGTCTGTCCTTGTGCTGAGCTGCATTTCACATGTGTCACAGCATCTGCTAGTGGTGACTTCAGTGGGGGCACCAAGCACCACCTCCATGTGGGTGTTTTAAGCCTCACGGGAAGGAGCTGGAAAGGTGTCAAATCATACATACTGTTCATGCCCTGTGTGCGCCAAGGGGCACTGCAACCTCGTCACCCATCTCCTGGGGCTTGGGCTTACAGGGCTTATGGCCAGCTCTTGTCTGATGCAAACAGGCAACCTGGGATCAGACTGCTGAGAGGAAAGTCAGTGTAAAAGAGCAGTGAGAAGCCTCGCTGGAGTCTCCTGCTTTTGCTGGCAGCCACAGCCGAGCTCAGACCCTTACCCTTGGTGCCATTTTGAGCTGTGTTGCAGGAATCTCAGTGCCCAGTTCTGCATCTTGCTCACCCTCACCCAAACATGCTGACTTGGTTTCTTAGCTTGGCCTCAGCTCTGCCTCACAATGTGGGCCTGTCTGGTGATCCATGGACTGCAGCTAACTCTGTCTACCATCCATGGACTTGTAGGAATGGGCTGGTGGTGATGTCCCCTCCCCAGGGACCTTGCTGTCACCCTTGGCTCTGGCTTGCTGTCTCCTGCAGAGCATCCAGCTCTTGCTGTGCTCTGACATGCTTTCTGGTCTCAATGCAATATCATCTCATCAGGTCATTCTGGATCGACAAACAAATCTACATCAATTATAGCAATGTCCCCCCTTTGCCTCCACAGCTCTACTGCATGTACAAGACCTACAAGTCAGCCACTGGTCAAGTTGACAGTTTTAATCCTTTACTGGCCTCTTGCTTTTGTCCCATTGTACCCTCCACATGAATGACACTGCCTGACTCATGTGGCTTGGCTGTAAGCAAACCTAATAACTTCAAGACATAAAATAAGGAAGTTTTAAAATGCAGATAACCTTTCTGTTTCAGCATATCAGAGGCATTAAGGGAATTATGATGACTATGAAGAAGTGTGAGGAAATACCCCAGATTTATGGATCTGTTAATGTTTATAGTAACATTATTACATTGTTATATTAGTTCTCACTGTGAAAATTAAGGGTGTAGTAAGGTGACAATCTTACTGTCTACTTGAAAATACATGCAAGGTAATAAATCTTCAAAAAATTATTTTGAACTTGTATTGAAAGCTGTATTTTCTTACCGTTCCGATGAAATGGTAAGCATCTGAGTTTATGGACTTCTTTTACAGTTATTGGATTAAGAGAGCCTTTCTTTTTTTATCCTTTTACAAGTTCTTGTCTAAGCTGTAAAGTGCAATGAAAGCATGAGATGTATTTGCTAGTTTGAAATAGTCTGTCCTGCTAGCTCACTCTAGCTCCCTGGTATAATTCCTCTGGCCCTATTATGAGTTGCTAGGCAGAAGGGAAATAATGTCATTTGTTAAACAAAGCAGACAATGTCTTTCTTTGTAGACTTCGCACATTCTTTCAGTGGTGTGAAATCCATGTTAACAATCAGCTCACAGTGAAAAGGTCCCAGTTAAACATTACCACAAAAACTGTGAGGTTTGTGCAACATCTGAAGGCACAAAACCCCCTAATTTCCCAAAACTTCACCTGGACCCTTAAACTGGTCAACGAGTTTGTTGCCAAAGTTTTCTGACCAGAAGAAGCAGGGACGTGAACCATGCTGTGTGGAGGAGAAGAGGACACAGGACAGACATCTGTCAGGAAGGGTGACACAGGTCCAGCCTTCCACTGGGTTTATTTTTATTTCCATTGCCCTCTGTTTGAGTTTTGCTGGTATTTTTCTGGGTATTTTACATCTTTTGTTCCCCTGTAGTTTGGTTAAGGATAAATCCTAGCTGACTTGTGATAGCTCCCCCATGCCCTCTCAACTTCTCTTACCACTGGGGTGCCCCTTTACATCCCAGCTGATGGATGGACTTCATGAAAGAGGTCTTCAGGGACTGATGGAGAGGGGAACTGTAGAAAATACCTTCTTATAAACTTCTGTCTTTTGAGCTGTTTTTCTGTGCTGAAGTTTTGTCTTTTTCTTGCCTAAATTTCTTTGGAGAGAGACAGTTCTTTGCCTTTGAGGAGAATAACTACAGGATAGACTTACATGCTTAGAGCACTTGTATCTCGACTTTGAGAAGGTAAAGAATGCAGCTCCTTTATCTGAGACTCCACCATGCCCAGATATATCTGACCTGAGGCTCTGTTGTGGCTGGCAATTATTTGCTATGTGCTGACACCATCATGTACAGGGAATTTTGCAGCTCTGTAACATCTTGAGCCATACCAGGGTGTGACAGCAGAAAGGAATTTGAGTAAGTCCTCAATGTCCACCTACATGAGTTCTTAATACCTAGGTGGCAGTGTAATTCCCCTGAGGTTCAAAGATATTGCTTCAGCTTCAAGTATCAGGGGCTAACTAAGCAACCTAAACCCAAGACCAACTTCTCTGTTGCTGTATTTTTGTTGCAGATTTATAAGACCAGAAAGTCTGGTCTTTTAGAGATTGCTTAGTTTAATCTGTTTAAAATATCCTGTATTAATAACTGGTTTGAGTAGGTGTTCCTGAGTTAGAAGATATTTTAAAAGCAAAGTCAAATTTGACTTGCATTTCTAGGAACACATAATCCACTTCACAAATACAACTGCTTTGGTGGATAGCTGTATTCACCATTAAATCTTTATTTCCATTTCCAGTTGAAGCTGATTTAATACCTATTTTCAGTAACTGGATCTCATTCCATCTCAGCTAGTTTGAACAGCCCTCTCTCCAACATACACTTCCTTCTTAACACTTGCAGCTATAGACTGCAGTGTTGTTTCCCCAAGCCTTCTGTTTAATAGACTCTATAGATTGCTTTGGTCATTTTACAGCAAAGATCTTTCTTTTTTTTTCACTGTTTTTCTAGGTGCTTCCATCATCTTTCTGGTGTTGCAGGTGGCACAGCATCTCATTCCTGGTCTCAGCAGTGCCTAAAATAGGTCAGTATGATGCCATTGTTCTAGTCTATATATCCAACAACTCAGTTATCCTCACTGGTCTCAGATTTTAACTGGGAGAGGTGATTTGTCCTTTGGCTAAAAGGAGCTTGCTTTGTTGATTTTAGCAATTCCTTGCCAGAAGAGTCCCCATTTTATTTATATATTCATACAGATACAGATGTATGTATATATATATGACTAGCTAGCTTTGATGCCCTGAAAATGAAGACTTACACATATGGGAGCGGAATAAAACCCATGGCAACTTGTTCACTTCAAGTAACTATGCCAAACACTGTTCCCCACCCAAGTGTTTTCCCAGGGTCTTAGTGTTGTACCATCTTCTGGTTTTCAGCACATCGCTCTTAGGAAGCCAGGCAGTACAGATAAAACCACTGACAGAAGTATTGCAGATCACCTGCAATGCTGTTGTACAGTTATTCTCTTTAAAGTGGCCAGTGAACTTACTCTCTCATCTGGCTGGATTTCTCAAATAAAAAGCTGTAGTTCAGAGCAGGATATTGAAGCAGCTTTTACACATTAACTTGTTCTGTGGGGTCAGTGGCTGCTTCTTGTCATTAGCTAGCTTCGTTAGCTGTGATGTGTGGATGCAGTCCAGGCCTGGCCAGATCTCACTTTCTTCTGAAGTAGCCACAGCCTCTGTGTTTTATTCTTTGAAGTTGACTTTGGCTTTCCTTGGAGTGTGAAAAAAGCTCTAACACTGCTCCTACTGCCTCCTGTATGCACAGGCATCCATGTTTTCCCTTGTAGGGCACCCAGCTGGCAATACAGGAGCAGAAGCAGCCCCATTCTGACCACCTTCATTCACCCCCAGTGGCACTTATGGGGGAATGTGACAGTCTATGTACAAAGCAGATGACCATTAGGTACTGACCCTCTCCTGGGTCATTAAAGGGACAACTCAGCCATCAAAGCCAACCACTCACCAAGGGAGAAACAAATAATAAAAGCAAACCAAAAATAGGAAGACAGAGCAGGTATAAGCAGCCACTGCAGACTTTCTGGCCCCATCCTGTGGGTCACAGTAAGGTTGATCTTCACCACATGTGGCACCTACATTTCATGTGTTCGCAGTCACCAGAGTGGCTACATTCCTTCTTGCAGGCAACAACAGGAAAACAGCCTCTTCTGGGGAAAGTTTCCAAGAATTGCAAGTAACTTTTGCTGTTGAACTGTTCCCCAAGAGACTGGGTGGTGTGTGCCAGGTAAAGATGTAATGAGTTGAGTGTTTTAGCTGCTGCTCCTACTTTTCAGCAAAACAGTGCCAGCCATGTCACTTTGCCAGCAAAGTTTCATCTGGGGCTTGCTGGGAGATGTCCTTTCAGTTTTTACTGCAGAGATAAAGCCCACTCAGTTGTTAACACAGCAAAAAAAGTCACCTTAATGAGTCTAAATGCTAAGAACCTCATGTATGTGCTCAAAAGAGCAGGCAGACCGTCAGCCCCATGGGAAAACCCTTCAAGACTGCCCATCATCAGCCTCAAAACCAAAGGGTGGTCTTTGAAACCTGGGACACAGGACTGGAATGAGGATCAGGCACGTCACTGCTTTCAGCTCATTTTTGATGCAGGAGCTTTGAGCTGATGTGGAAGTCATTTGATCTACCTGACCTTTTGAAGAATAATTGCTGGCTTAGAATTTACAAGTTGTTAATAATTTATTTCAAAAGAAGGTGCCGCAGCAGCAAGGCAACGTTGGAGGAAAATTGGGTTTGAAATGGGAAACATGGCTGCCAAGAGTAGAGTTATGTTGGACACCACTAGAGAAGAGCAAAATAGATAAAGGAGGACAAAATAAAAGGAGTCATCCTCCTCCACTTTCAATTGATTCCTGCAATCCAATTTGCTTTGAATGTTTTTAGAATCTGGAAACTTTATGATCCATTTTTAATCAGAGAAAGTTATTCTGGTTTCCACACTGATCTTGTGGTATTTTCTAGTCAGCAGAGGAAATACTGAAAATCTTGTAAGAGATCCTGTGCTCATAAAATGCCCAGCCCAGTTTTGTAAATTCAGGAGGTTTTGGCTAGGCCAGGTAAGCTTTGGAGAAGCATCTGAATATTCACTCAAGCTGAACCCACACTCCAGACTGTGGTGTGAGCTGTTTCCTGCACTTCTGAGCTTTTGGTGCTTTGAAAAATTTTACTGACACTGGAAGAATGAGGACAGTGAGAAAAAAACCCCAAACCTGTTGCCCCTCTGTAGTCTGTCCTCTGGATAAAGAGAAGCACAGATGGTTGCCCAAAGGCTGATGGATAGGATAAATTCAGCATGGCTAATGTCCCCTCCCCAATGGTATGCAAATAAGTAACCATGAAAGGCTCCCAGGTCCGGACACCTCTTGGGAAATAATAGTTACAAAGGCTGCTTTGGTGGTGACGGTTTAAGGTAAAAATTGCCTAGTAATTACTGCCACTCTTGCATACATAAGACATGTCTCCCACAAGAAAAAAAATTGTCCCCTATTTAGCCTCAGTGCTTGTGTAGTTCCCATCATATAATATTTGAGCACCTCCCAAGCAGTCAAAAATAACCTAAATATAAATGTAAGAAAACGGTGTTGTTTCCTCAGCCCAGTGGGAACAAAACAGCCTTCCAGTCTGGCTCCGACCTCATGCCGGTATGGCCGAGGGCAGGACTGCGTAATTCCGTGCATCTCTGAATCTATATTTTGACAAATTGCCTTTTCTGCCTCTGGGTTACCCAGTTTGCTGACACATTGATAGGCTTTCTGGTATCAGGGCCGATAAGGGATGCACATCAAGCTGCTTAGTAATGTTCAGTCTCCTTCGCTTATTTTGGACACACTCAATGCAGAGCAACATTTCCCATCTGGGAACTACTAGCATATGCTAAGAGATCATTAATGTATGCTAATGATGTCTGGAGGTTATCAAAGGAGCCTTGAGTGACCAAAGCACGCAAAGTGGCTGCACAGGAACTTCTGACTCTGCCTATGGGTCTCAGCAAGAGTTTTGAGACACCAAGACAGAGTCCTCAAGCAGCACCCAGTGGCTTTGCAGAGGTGCTGGCTCCCTTAAGGGAAGTCTGTAAGGGCAGAAAGCAGTGGTCTTCAGAGGGACCAGCTCTGGATCTGGGCCATCAGTAAGGCTAGTGATGTAGGTAGCCACTGCAAGAGATCTGAAGACAAATAGAGGGACCATTTTGAGAAGCAGTTTTCTTATTGCATGGGAGGCTCCAGCAGGTAGCAGGGCATGATACAATACTAAAATACCAGGTTTTCCCTTTGTTATAAAATAATTTCTTTAGTATCAAACTTTAACTGTGCTATCAGCATTCTTATGTTAGCAAGGTCTTGCCATTAGCCCAGTCTCCACAAGTTTGAGGCATGGGGTTGTTCTTAGCATCCCCAGTCCCCGTCTTAGGAAACAGCATGGGTGCCCATGGCAGAGCCATAACCTTTTAGCTAATACAGTATAAAGAACTTAAAGCAAATACATTTTGAGGTCTGCAATTCTTCCTTGTGTGAGCACACCTGTGCTGATGGGTCAATAATTATCTTCCAAAAATGTTAGTCAAATTTTTCAAATATTTTTAATTTACAGGAGCCTAGAAATTTTCTGGTGGAAATGCAATCTTCTATAATGTGAATTTAAATCTAATGACATGATGATAGATATGCTTCCTTTATGTACCTTTTTGTAGTATCCCTGAAAAAAATGTTTGAAGAAAATGCTATAGAAAAAAGGAGAGTTTCCGAGGATCACCTGCTCTTCCAGACTAACCAACTCTTTTCTTCAGTCCAAATTAGCCTTCCAGAAGATACAGTCTAGTCTTGTTTGCCTCTCTGAAAAACTTCTGCCCCAGATTTTTCATTTCTAAATAACCAGTCCCATCACTGGATCCCAACTTTTATTGCCCTTCATGCTTGTTGCTGTTCTGCATTTTGAAGCACAAGCCGGCACATGCAGTCACTGCCTATGGACAATGCCAGCACTGCCAACAAAATTAGATTATTAAAAAAAATAACATTACAAGCATAACACCTGACTTTGACACCTTAACAGCAAACAGCCAAGGTAATGCTGGAAATAAAGTTAGCTGTGGAATTTCAAGTCTGTCCTGTGCTATAAAATACCTGTTTATTATGGACCACTATTCAAGCTCTGAACAGCTCAACTCTCAATCAAGAGTTATCGATTTTCTAATGCACTTTTCTCCCATGGCACTCTGTCTTTATAACCGAGCTCTCAGATGTAACTGGTCTTTAATTCATTTTTACAGCATCATTCAGAGTTGAAGGAAATTAATCCCTTTTTACTGAATAGCTGGGAAGATTAATGTAAAGGACACATATTAATTTTGGTGTCTGGGCTGAGGCTGTGCATTTCACACATTAGATGTGGCAGGCAAAAATACTGACCCTGGCTTCTGCGTTTCATTCCAGAGAACTAAGTTCTCAGGCGAGGAAAGGCTTCTCTGTCCCCTTCTTATCCTCTCCTGCTTCATTTCACCCACCCTGCACAGTTGCCTTTTCCCCCTGCCTCCCTGCCCTGCCCTCCACCCCACGCTGCTGTTCCACATCCATGTGCCATCCCTGCTCCTGTCCTTCTGTGTGTCTTGTCCAGAGGATTCAGAGTCTTTCCCTTCCTCATCACCATTCACACATCTGGCCCTTGTCCTTTCTGTGTTTGAATCCAGGAATTTTTCTCCTTCGTGTTGTCTCACCCCAATCAGTATCACCGAGAGCACAAAACAGATGATCTCCCGGCTCTCTTTCCAGTGCCTGGCCATGTTGTAGGCTCTGGAAATCTGCAGCTGAAACTGCAAGGGAAGTCCTGCTTGACCTGAGGTTGAAACCAGCTCAGGGAGGATGAAAACTTCAGGGGTTTGGTTGCTAAAATGAAAGGAATCTCTTAGTTATCCACTGAGCATGTGCAAATTCAGCTTTCCAAAGTCATATAATGTAGCCAAATTTGGGCAGATTTTCAAGAGGGCAAAAGGGATATCTCTGATGAAAGGCAACCCTCTAACAGATTTCTGCTCCAAGGAAGAGGGGTGCCAGAGCTTTTAAAGAAAAGGTCACAATTGCTTTTTAACTTGGACAAAACAATGAATTTTTCCTTACCCTCATTATTGGAAACGGCTGAGTTTGTGGACATTTTCCAAAAACTTCAGCCTGAGGCAGATACCTGGCATGGAAAATTTCATTCCAAATGGTTATACTTTGGCAACGTTGTAAGCATTTGAAAATAGGGTCTTACAATGCAATGGATCAAGCTTTCACTGCAATGCAAAAGGCCCAGCTGCTGGTTCTACATTCAGTCACAGCCCAACACCTTTCTTTGTCACACGTACTGCAGATGAAGCAGAGGTGCACATTCAAGGAAGGGCTGAACGCCTTTTGGGAGTTTGTGTTTTGGCCAGAAGGAAATGACTGGCATTAATACTGAAGAAATTGATTAAAGTGAACCCACTGTAATGTAGAGGGGCTTCCTAGCATTGAGGGTCTTTGGACAGCATGGTTTACAGAGCTCTTTTCTGAGTTCTGCCTGTCTGCATTTACATGCATTTGTTCTCTTCAAATAAATGCGGTTTTTCAGTTTTCTGACAAATGTGTTAGCAATAGCTTATCTGACATGGTTCTGGTTTCCAACTAGCTCACACTGTTCTGTCATTACCATTAACTCAGCCATCCCTTTCCATTCTTGTATCACATCACCACCACCACCTCTCCCCTGTCATGTTCTGGAGAAAAGAATACGTAGACACTGGTAACCCCCAAGTGAAGTTAGAGCAGCTGGCTGCTGATACCACATAGCATGTGATTTTCCAGGGATAGCCCATCAGTTCCCTCCCAGTGGATCCTTTCCTGAGTGCTAAGCACAGTCCCTGGCTTTGTGGCTGCATTTCACACACCGCTGCAAATTCATGGGCCATATTCTGTGGGTATAGAGCAACTCCTGTAAAAGGGAGAGGAATCATGAGTGGATAACAAGCTCCAACTGAGTTACAGATATTTCATATCTGCTGTATATGAATCAGAACACAGTATCTGCCTCCATGGCCAGACAGTTAGCAGCTCAGAGTACCTCAGGACAAATTAATCGTGGGCATCCTCTGCTGCTGTTGTGAGACCTGATACCATCTTTTGTTAGTTTTTCACCATGTAGGTACGCTGTCATCACTGAACACCCCTGCACTGGATCCCCTTGGAAAGATGTATGTCTTCTGCATGAAGCCCAGCACAGCGGATGTTATGGCAGGGCACACTGCCTGTGTAATACTAGCTCTGTTTGTACAGGTGTTGAATGGCTTTCAAGCCTGGATCCTTGGATGATGTGGACATCCAGGAGGTCTTCTGTGGCTTATGGAGTCTGCTGGGAGGTGAATGCTTTCAAAATGAAATCCTATTTAGAACTGCTGAAACCTTCATGTGTAACAGTCCTCATCTGCATTAAAAGGTTTTCTTATTGCCAAAGTTATCTCACATAGTCTTTTTGAAGAGTGGCAGAGAAATTTCAAAATTTGGATAGATAACCCCATCCTTATTGTCAGCTTACTGGGACATCAAAGATGGGACAAAAGCATTGGGTGCAGCTGTGCTGTCAGTGAAATCCAGAGCTACCTGGAGTGCCTGAGGGATGGGCCTTGCCATTTGTTTTTCTAAAGGTGCTGGAAACTAGCACACAGGAGCCCATGTCTGTTTTGTGAAATGAAGAGTTATATTTATTACCAGAAAGGTCAAAGGGAGGGGAAAGGTGGCTGATGGCTTGCAGGTAGTGAGAAGGGGGCGGGGGGGAG
>NW_010156737.1:62407-63364 GCF_000695765.1 Mesitornis unicolor
TTTGGGGAGCCCCAGGCGGCCGGACGGGCCCGCCACCACGGCGAGCCTGGCCCGGCAGCAGCGCAGCAGCTAGATGGCATCGCCGGCTGCGCTATCGCCCTTCGCTCCCATCAGCGCTCGGCGCAAGGGCTTGCAGCTTGGCGTTCCGAGATAGTGTTTTTGCTAAAGGCTGCGGCTGTGGATTGAGAAGCGAAGGAGTTGATTTTTTTTTTCTCGGAAAGTTCAGCAAGACTAAGATCCCAAGCGACCTGATGATACAAACAGAGCTCACCGACAGGTCTGTGTTTCCAGTCTTTCCCAGCTGGGTAATTTCAGTGCTCTCTGGACTACAGGTGTTTTCTAAAAGTGTTGTAAAGATTAAAAATTAGGCAATCCCATTGTGATAAATGTTTTTTTCCCTGTGGTTCTATAAGGAAAAAAAATTTGGTTTTGTCCATCTATCTGAGAGAGAATAACTGCTCCCCACTCTTTTTCTTACATCTACTGTCACTATCCACTCTTCTTTTTGCATCTCTAATTAGCTGTTACTACATCAATAGCAACAGCTCACGAACACAACAGGTGACCCTTCCAGCCACACTGCAGTTTTGCATTGGTCCACTGAGGTAGGTGCAATCACATTCTTGAGACCGTGTGGAGTGTGTTGCTCATGAACATTTTAGTACTGCTTTCCAGCTGGGCAACATTTTAATCTCTAGGAGCTTCAGACTTGAAACTGAGCTTTCCCAGGATCAGGTTACTGGCCAGATTGTGACCCTGTCCGTGACATAAGAGTTTAACAAACTGCCTCCATAACTGTAAGATCAGTTGCTGGAGTAAGAGGCAAAGAGAGGATTTCTGTTATATATTCAGTTTGTAATCATCAGAAAAGCACAATTTGGTGTGCTTTTACAATCTTTTCAAAACTCTTACGCAATTTCTTTCAGAGAATCATAGAATATTAGGAGTTGGAAGGGA
>NW_010156738.1:0-8313 GCF_000695765.1 Mesitornis unicolor
ACCGAGCGATTCTGTGATTCTGTGATTATGATGCAATAAATTAATCTCTGAACATACAAATTATGTTTTATATTGTAACACAACAAGTTATATTTTTATCTATAATAATTCCAGGAATGTCAACAGAATCCCAAAAGAAAGAATTTTCATTCTCTCTCTTTTTAATACATGAAAAGGTGTATGTGCCTAGGGGTCAGTTTTAAGTTTCCTATTAATTGGACTTGATCCTAAATATACTAATTTATGACGAATGGAAAAGGTGCTATTTCTAAAGAAAATAAATAAATTACTTTCTTATACTTTTTTCCTATAGTTGACGTATGGCTGTAGAGACACAGACTTACACAAAATGAATACAAAATTACTTATACAAAATAGATACAATAAAAAGCCACCATAAAGAAGATCAACAAGTGGTGCTATTTCATGTAACCATATATTTTTTAATGAGCTATCATAGGTTTCAACTTGTGAAAGAAAGGCCACTGGTTGTGAAACAGCAGAGATCTTTCGCCTTTAGTAGAGTAACTCTGAAAGTCTGAATTGCAATGAAAATAAAGGTGGTATTTTTCTGTGGGCAATTGAGATGAATCCCATTGTAGGCAGAAAATTTTGGCTACACACCAGATCCTATCCATATTTGAAAATGTAATGCATGAGGGAGTTTAGGATTGTTTCTATGGATTAGAAGGGCAGGATCAGATGTAAACCCCTCTATTGATCTAAGTTAACTTTTCCCCATGAAAAGTCTTGAGGAAGACTCAGTCAGTGTCTGCCTGAGGCAGCTGGAAAAGAAGTTTCTGAATCTCTGTATAAAGTGTAGCAGTGATTAATTGTCTTCTTAATTTTCTGTTAAAAATTTTTCTTTTGTAAAAATTCCAGATTTTCCCTGATTTTCAGCTTTCATATTAAATACTATAGCAATCTGAGAGCACAAAAATGTTGATTGAATTCAGTACCTAATTTTCCCATGCAAAAAGAAAAATAAAAATTTGCTTTCCAATGAGCCCTTGAACTTGTTATATCCCTTCTTTTTTCCCTGTCTGGAATCAGGATATCAGTTGGAGATTAGTATTAAATAGAGATAGAAGGATACAAACCCTGTTCAGCTAGACAAACTGATAACTGATTCAGAAGAAGAAGACAGAGTGGTTGAAGCTCTTGAAGTCAACAGCAGACCACTCCTTGACTTCCAGGCAGGAGCAGGTTAACAGGAATTCAACAACAGCTTCTATTAGCCATGTGATCCATGCAGATCCAAGAAAGCATGGAGGAAAGAGACAGTCTGCACCTCAGAGGAAAACAAAATCATCCACATAGCTTTTTGTTAAGTGAGTGAATCAACAAGTCAGCCAGCATCTGCCCTGCTCATTTTCTTGGCAAGAATCCTTGTGGCAACCATGTCAAACAAACTTTTTTTTTGGAGTGACTTTGAATTAGCTAATTAGAAAAAAGCTTAAAACAATAAGTGCAGGAGAAGGGGAAAAACTCATACAGCCCAAGTTTTGTATTTTCAATCAGACTGTCTATATAGTGGAACAAGCAACAGAGCACCCCCATGAGATTACTACTTAAGCTATTCCCCAAGATGTTTATAAACTTGTCTACAAAAATCCTCCTTTCCCATTACCGGGGATGGTGCTGGATGCATTCCTCGAGGCACTTGTCATACTCAGTGGCCTTTACAAACATTATGTGGCTTTAAATCATATGTCTGCTCTTATTAATTTCAAATGTCCTTCCTTGGCTTTAAGTTTTAGTTTTCATTTGGGCCTCTCTTGTCTTGAACTTGTGCTAGCTCTTGTGTTACAGCTCTGTCGCCACTTCATGAGGCACAGGCATACTTCCTGATGCTCCTCTGGTTTCGCATAACGTTTGTGAAGGTAACAAACTTTGAGGTCATAACTTCTGGCAACAGCTGGCAATTTCAGGTGCCTGAACTGAGGCACATAAAAGGGCCACATTTTCACACATAGGCAACTGATCATTCAAAAATCATCAGTTGTTTGTAAAGCTTGAATAAATGCCATAAGGAGCATTACAGTAATAGTATACGACTCTCTTTACAAGCCAGCCCATGCTTATGAGTGGTGGGATTCTCTGAAGGAAAAAGGAAGCAAAATTATGGTCAAATTTGAAGAAGTGGTAGAAATTGGCAAATAATACAGCTAACAGCACAACATCTAGAACATTTTCCCATGTTCTAGCCAAGCTTCTGAGCACTGTATTTATTGTTCAGTGTGGCTCCACTTCTGTTTGAAATTAAAAATGGGCTGATTTGCCATTAGATATGCCATTTCACTAGTTTCTACATCCTTTTGTGGTAGTGGTAGCCCTGGGTTAAGTAAGTGAGTGAATCTTTAAAGCATGAGCATAAGTCTATGTTTCTGGTGGCATCACTTAGGGCAATAATCTACCTTGCTATTGAGGCTCTTCATCAGATAATGCTGGACATGGTAGTGCCTCTCCTGTTCCATATGCCTTTCCTGTGCCTTTAGGCTTCCTTAAATGTGAGTCTGGGAGGGCAGAGGTGCTGGCAAGCGCTCTAAGGACATTGCCAATCACCTTCCCTCTTTTGCCATCTCCTTCTTTCTGGATTTTCCGAAAAGTGACAATTGCCTCCATTCAAGCTGCATTTCAGTGCTGAAATGGAATACTGTATGTTGTTTACCTAATATTCAAAATTTCTATAGAACTAGATCTAAAAAAATTCACATGAGAATTTTTAATGAAAATTTAGAAGATGTTTGCTTACAAGGAAATTTATATCCTTTTTTTCAAAATTTTCTGCTTTTTGAACTAGATAAAATTGGTGATCTTCTCTCCGCTGAAGTCACATGGGCTTTTGTGCTGCATTTTTCCTTCACAACATGAAAGCAAACATAAGAAGTGTTATCTCTTAAAACCCACTGGCAGTTCATGACACATCCCCATTGGATCAACAATAAGAGACGATAAGCAGCAACTAGTGTGGGACGGGGAGGTAGTATCTGCTTAAAAGAGAAACCTTTTGCAGGAGTATGGCAGTATTTCTGCTTTTTGTGGTTCTCAGGAAAGAGGACATACTCATATCTCTAACTGGCAATCCAGAGAATCAGAGTGATTACTAGGCAGAAGTTGAGAAGTAGCATGTAAAGTGTGATGGAGAGAGTGTCCCTTGTCTTCACACATACACAAAAACAAGACTGAGGTGTTTACAGAGTTGCTTGCATATTTTTCAGTCTGTCAGACGCTCCCTGTGTGTGGGCTATTGTTTGACTGCAAGTTCTAATTAATAAAAGCTGACATTCAATAGAGACTTCTTATTCTCCAGCTGCACAGGATGACAAACCAACAGGGCCAAATTCTCTGAGATAGTATATGTGCCATGTTCTAGGGACTTCACCACAGCAAAGGTGACAGCTTATTGTTTGTGGGGAATGCATTGGTCATGCTCTGGTGTGTATCTGAGCAGCCCTTTGCATCACATAGCTAAATGACAGAGGCAATTAGAGGCAGAGAAATGAAGACTTGCAGCCTTCAGAGGAGGGAGGTCTGGAACAGTTTGTGCTGAGAAAGAAATCTAGAGCTGTGGGCAGCTCTTTGGTGTTGGAAAACCAAGCTGGAGCTCAGAGCCGGCAGAAGAAGGAAGGTGGTTTTCTGGAAGAAAGGAGACAGTGCATTTGGGGCACAGCTCCAGCTCCACTCCTTGTGTGGGCAAAGCTAATGATTATGGGTCTCTAATGAAAAACATAGGTTATTCAACTTATTTAAGAAACCAAGTGCAGAAGTATAATATATTCAAAAATCCCGTCTTTGGAGATTTATTAACACAAACAAATAAAAGAGAAAGGTCAACGCATTTAATATCATGTGGTGTACTTTTATTAATAATTTCTGTGAAAACCTTAGTGAAACACCCTTTCAAAGTGTTCAGCTCTGTGTCCATTCAGTGGAGTTTTTGGCTTTATATTGGTAAAAGATCAGCTGTTCCCATTTTACAGGGCATATTCTCTCACCCTACACAACAAAAGAGAAAACCCTACAAGTAGAAAACAAGACAGAACACCTTCTTCTTAAAAATGTACCCTTTGTGTCTACCTGCCTCACTGTTGTTTTTAACTGGAAAAGGATAAGTTTATGGCATTCTATTACATTTTGAAATTGAATGAGACCTGTGTGGAGCCTTGAGGATATGGGGACTGGACTTTCTTTGTGTGTTTGTTTCCCATTGGTGCTATAGTCTGACAGGGACATGTCCCCCACCTGTGTCCTTCACCCCAGGGACCTCATGGAGAGGAGGTGAGAGGAGAGTGAGTAATGTGGGTCTCTTCTGTTTGAAATGTTTTATGACTGCTACGCTCCTCTAAAGGTTTTCATAATCCTGGCCTCCAGCTCCCAAATTCTTGAAGTGTTAAGGCAGAGATATCTTCTTCCAGGGATTTTATCCAAAGGCAGGTCCCACTGCTTCTGCATTATACCACTTCTAGGAAACTGATAGCAAGAGTGTCACAGTAACTCCCGCTGGAGAGATGAACAGGGCAAAACAAATTTGTTCTTCCCGCCCCAGGCTTTATCTACTTCTCAATACTGCAAGCTAACATCAAAGGTAAGAATAACAAATACACTTCCCTCTTCGAGCATCAAGCTCTGCTCTTCACTGCTCCACGGGACTGTTACTGGACTTACATTGCAGAAGAAAGAGGCCATCTGATGACCACATACACAATGAGACCCAGAAAAAGCTGAAAATAAATCTGTTTTATTTTCCCATAGATTTGCCAACTTTCCTTAAAGTTTCTTGATTTTCTTATAAAAAGTCCCTCTCATACAGAAAAAAGAAACAGCTGTCCCACAAGTGCCTATACCATCTCTCTGCCACAGGGCGATTTCCTTTAAAGACTCTTTCAGGGAAAAGCACATTTTTTTTTTTGGTCCAGTTTGCTCTGCTAAGAGAGCTTGGGTGGAGGTTCTGGCTCTGATATGAGTAATAGTCTTTAGCTTACTTAAAGTTTCCTCTACCGCATATGCTATTTTGCTTCCCTCCCTTCCTTACATCCATGTGTTGTGATGCTGTACACTTCTAAACAGCAGCTGTGGTGTACCTCAGGAGAGACAAGAGCTCTCTCAAGGATCAAAAACTACATGATTAGCCAACCCTTTTCTCACTGTTGCAGCCTGCGTATGGCAAACTGCTCAGCGCAGCCACATCTAACCCTAGTCCTACAGTTTCTCAGTGAGAGTTTTGGCGTGTGTCAGGACTATTTCAAATGAAGGGGGAGAAGAGCATCTTTCTGCTGAATCCTATCTAGCGTCACAGTCCTTGGAGAGGATGGTGCTGTAGTCCTCCTTTCAAGACGCGTGCAAGCCAATAGCAGTGCATCATAGCCTAGGTACAATAGGATATCTTTTAGGCAGAGATGAAAAAACCCAGAACTAACTGCATTCCATACTGACATGGGCTGTCAAGTCAGCTGTTTTATGGAATAGGCTGGGATAATAGGCTTGTGCTACCCTGGGCTTGGTTAGAATTCTGGTTTGCATACTGTTAAGCTTTTTTATTGCTCTCAGTTCAAAAGGCCATGCATGCAGTTTCTAAAGGTTAAACATTATCTGCCAGAACAGAAGAAGGGCAAAATGATAATAAAACTAGCAGAATTGGGAGACACAGGAAGATTTTTCTCTTTTTAAATGGGCCCTTCTTCCTTGTTGGGGAGACGACTTAGAGAAATTCTGCTGAGAAATATCCTCCTGAAGCTGGGACTGGTATAGTGATAGGACAGGAAAAAAGCCTGGACCAAAGAGACTTTTTCCTCCTTCAGTTCCTCTGTTGACAGGCCAAACAGATGAAAACACAGCCTGTGGGAAACTGGAAATGCAAAGAGGCAAAGCAACTTTCCAAAGGTCACTCCTAGGTCAGTGGCAGAGCCGATTCTCAGTTTAGGGCTTAATTGATGGTTCTGCTTTGGTGTTTAATTTAGTTCCTATTTTTAGCCCATGCAGCTCTATCCATGCATGTTGGAAGCAGCCCAGGCAAGGCTCTTTTTCTTTCTTATCATTTTGTATGCTGTGACAAGCTCAATATCTCAGGGCCTGTTTTTTTCTTCCTTTCCCTTGCTCTGTAAAGCCTGCAATTTCTTAAAACGCTGCCTGTGCTTATGAGTGATTTCTCACTCACAACTGGAGAGAGGGGAGGTAATTGAAACCAAATGTTTCATTTGTGTTAATAACGAGAGGCATTTTATTTCGTGTCATGCTTTTTCATGCAAGAGCACTTCAAAGTGCAGAGAAGAATAGAGGAGAACAACATCATAAAAGAGCACTGGAGGCCACATAATGAGAACCGATCACAAAAGGAGAAGCACTCCCAATCCAAACCTTGACCACAGTCTCACTAGAGGAACAGATCTGAGGCAATGCTGCAGGGCTTTACCTTTCAACAAGAGGGGTTGTTGATATCCTCTGAGGTTCCCTGAAGCCTGGCACCTTCAGGGTTGAGATAAACAGCAAATGCTCAGGCTTAGTCTCCATGGTATGACAATTCCTCACTTCCCACGGCATAGAAGACCTTTCTTGGCATACCTTTGTATGTATTGGCTGGGGAAACCAACCAGCACGATGCTAATGAAGTTTGGCCTCCCTGAGGGTGCTGCTCTCTATCCCATCTTTGAATGAGTGTGGAAATCACCTAGCACCTCTCCCATGGGGTTGAAAGCATCTGTTATCTCCCTGTAACCACTATCTGTACATGCAAACATGGACAAAAGCCCACTGCTTCGAAAGGGCTCTGGGCTGGGAAGCCAGAGGAGCTGAGGATAGAAGGCAACCCAGCAGCAGCACAGCAGACCCAGCCTTGGGGTGCCCAGGTATGGGTCACAAGCCCTGTGCAGGTAGTGCCAGGTTATTTTTCATGCTGGTGCTCTGTGGCAGGTTGTTTATTGCTTGATTTCCTGCAGCTGGATTAAAGCTCAGCAGTCATGCACTTCATTTCACGAGTACCAGCTGCCCCTGTAAAAGTTCGGTTGGGTGGCCATGCCTAGTCCTCATCCATTAGGTCTGGTGGAAAGAGTAGCACAAAGGCCTGGTATTAATTGGCTGATGAGCCTCTGTCTGTAGTTTAAGCCAAAATTAAATCAACATATTATCTTCATTACAGCACAGTTTTAATTACTAGCTTCTACTCAATTTTCTTTGGGAATCTTAGCTGATTTTTGTACATGAGACCATCTGCACTCATTTAATGAGAAGTTATCCAAGGTTTTATCCTCTTTACAGAAGAGAAACACCCCTCATGCTCTATTTATAGCACACACACCCCATCCAAAAACAGCAGTGTAAGTTTTCTCCATTTCTTGCTGTCTGTGATTCATTGCAGCATCTGAGAATGTCACATCTGGTCTGTCTCCCCCTATAACTGAAGATCAGAGAAAGATACTACGGGCAAAAAGCACATCTGAGCTTTAGGTGGCCAGTGTGATATAGGCAGGACTTGTTTTTTCATCATCCTAAGCATTTGATAGCACAGCATGTGGTCAAAACACATAGAACAGTTTCCTGCACCTGACAGGCTGTCTCAGCCTTCTTGCTGTGTGCTGCTCTTCTTACAGTCAGAGACACCCCTGAGATTTGTGGGACAAAATCTTGGTTCCACAAAATCCAATGGCAGGTTTTCTCTGTGCAGTATAGTGTGGTCCCACTCTCTTCTTTGTCCTGGCTATCACAATACTATCAGGCACCCAGATGATAAGGGAAGAAGCTCCGTCAATTGGAGCATTGCTGGAAAGCAGAATCCATAATAAAATAATGTAACATCTCCATAATAAAATAATATAACAGCTCCCACAGAGCCAAGGCATTATATAACATAATGAAACACACTGAAAGACAGAAGACCCCAAAGAATAAGATTCAAAAATTAAATCTCCTTGATAGTTTTAGCCTTTGGGCCAGGTTACACAGCCATAGCTCATGTTGACTGAAACTCCCTTGAAGAAGGAGCTGAAATCAAGAAGTCTGCAAAACACCTCTCGTACTTAAAGATGGGCAGGGGGCCCTGTGGATTATGCTTGCAGACAGCAAGAGTCTGCATCCAGACTGCTGCAGGTTGTTATTTGATCACCACGATGTCTTGTTTCCTGTGTGCAAGACTAGAACAAGGGCCTTGCTCTGCCAACAGCATGTGAGAGGCTATATGTGTTTGCAGCCACAGAACTGAAATCTCGCAGAGGCTGCCATTAAAATAACATGACTTAACTTTTTAAAGCTTTGAGTGGGAATCCTTCCCCACAAGACAGAGAGACTATCACAGAATCACAGAATCACAGAATCACAGAA
>NW_010156739.1:0-4609 GCF_000695765.1 Mesitornis unicolor
TATTATTATTATTCTCTCTTTATTCCCTTCTTTTAATCCTCACTCTGGGAGGGGTAGGGGCAATAGAGAGAAAATCCTGCGTCTCTCTCTCTCTGACCCTTAAACGGAGACAATGGGACTAGATGATCTTTTGAGGTCCCATCCAATCACTAACATTCTGTGCTTCTGTGTGATTCCATTGTGAATTAGACTCGAACATTTGACATAGTGAAACCAGGCTCTGGGCAGCTACAGAGACAGCTTGGTGGCAAACGTTGGCTTCCTAGGGAAGCCAAGAAGCCCAGAACGACAGGCTTTGTAGGGCTACAAATTCGCATAATAAAAAAGACATACCCAGCCACAGTCTTTACTCCTAGCATCTTTATTGTGGGAGAAGAGCTTGAGAGTTTCCATTTGAGTGACGGCTCCTACCAGAAGCCACGAAAATTGGAGGCGAACGTGGACGAGCTAGCTTAGCAGGGAAACGCAGAGCATAACGCTTTGTTTGGCAACAGAAGAATGTCGCAGGGAATGAGAAATCCAGCAACAGTTTTAAATCCTAGCCCCTCTCTGGTGTGAGTTGGAGTCGAGCTTTTGCCATATTGAAAGCAGGCTGTGGGCAGCTCCAGAGAAAGCCTGGTGGCAAACGTGGGCTTCCCAGGGAAGCAAAGAAGCCCAGAACCCCAGGCTTTGTGGGGCTACGAAAGTGCACTTAAGAAAAAAGATAAGACCCAGCAACAGCATTCACTCCTACCATCTTTGGTGTGGGAGAAGAGCTTGACCGTTTCCATTTCAGAGACTGCTCTGACCAGCAGCCACGAAAATTGGAGGTTAACATGGACGACATAGCAAAGAACTGAGCGAGCGAACCCAAGGCTTTGTTTGGCTACAGAAGCACTTCCCAGGTAGCAGAAATCCAGCAACACCTTTAAGTCCTAGCCCCTTTCTGGTGTGAATTGGACTTGAACGTCTGACATATTGAAACCAGCCTGTGGACAGCTCCAGAGAAAGCCTGGTGGCGAGCGTTGGCTTCCCAGGGAAGCAAAGAAGCCCAGACCCCCAGGCTTTGTGGGGCTACAGAAGCACATAATAGAAAATATAAGACCCAGTAACAGTCTTCAGTCCTAGCATCTTTGGTGTGGAGAAGAGCTTGACCATTTCCATTTGAGAGACGGCTCCGACCAGCAGCCACGAAAATTCTAGGAGATTATTGACGAGTTAGGAAAACACAGAATGGCACAGCCCAAAGCTTTGTTTGGCTACAGAATAAATTCCCATGGAAGTGAAATCCAGCAACAACTTTCAGTCCTTGATCCTTTCTGGTGTGACTAGGAGTCGAGCATTTTCCATATTGATACCAGGCTCTAGGCAGCTCCAGAGAAAACCTGGTGGCAAACGTTGGCTTCCCAGGGAAGTAAAGAAGCCTGGAATGCCAGGCTTTGTGGGGCTACAAAAGCGCTTCATTGAAAACACAAGATCAAGCAACAGGTTTCACTCCTAGCATCACTGGTTTGGGAGAAGAGCTTGACCATTTATATTTGAGAGATGGCTCTGACGATCAGCCACCAAAATTGGAGGCATACAGGGACGAGATCGCGAAGCATGGAACAGCAGAGCCCAAGGCTTTGTTTGTCCACAGAAGCATTTGACAGGGAAGGAGAAATTCAGACACAGCTTTCAGTCTAAGCCCTTTTCTGATGTGAGTTGGGGTCGAACATTTGCCATATTGAAAGCAGGCTGTGGGCAGCTCCAGAGAAAGCCTGGTGGCAAACGTTGGCTTCCCAGGGAAGCAAAGAAGCCCAGAACCCCAGGCTTTGTGGGGCTACAAAGGCGCTTCATAGAAAAGATAAGACCCAGCAACAGCATTCACTCCGAGCATCTTTGGTGTGGGAGAAGAGCTTGACCGTTTCCATTTGAGAGAAGGCTTCGACCAGTAGCCACTAAAATTGGAGACGAACATGGACGAGATAGAAATCATGCAACAGCAGAGCCCAAGGTTTTGTTTGGCTACAGAAGTATTTGGCAGGGAAGGAGAAATCCAGCAACAGCATTCAGTCCTAACCCCTTTCTGGTGTAAGTCGGAGTCGAACATTTGCCATACCTAAACCAGGCTGTGGGCAGCACCAGAATAAGCCTGGTGGGAAACGCAGGCTTACCAGGGAAGCAAAGAAGCCCAGAACCCCAGGCTTTGTGGGGTTTCAAAAGCGCTTCATAGAAAAGATAAGATCCAGCAAGAGCCTTCAGTCCTAGCATCTTTGGTGTGGGAGAAGAGCTTGACTGTTTTCATTTAAGAGATGGCTCCGAACAGCAGCCACCAAAATTGAAGACGAATATGGACGAGATAGAAAAGCATGGAACAGCAGAGATCAAGGCTTTGTTTGGCTACAGAAGCACTTGGCAGGGAAGGAGAAATTCAGACACAGCTTTCAGTCCTAGCCCTTTTCTGATGTGAGGTGGGGTTGAATGTTTGCCATATTGAAACCAGGCTATGGGCAGCTCCAGAGAAAGCCTGGTGGCAAACGTTGGCTTCCCAGGAAGCAAAGAAGCCCAGAAGCCCAGGCTTTGTGGGGTCACAAAATCACTTCATAGAAAAGATAAGATCCAGCAAGAGACTTACGTCCTACCATCTTTGGTGTGGGAGAAGATCTTGACCGTTTCCATTTGACAGTAGGCTCCAACCAGCAGCCACCAAAATTGGAGACGAACATGGACGAGATAGCGAAGCATGGAACAGCAGAGCCCAAGGCTTTGTTTGCCTACAGAAGCACATCGTGGGGAAGGAGAAATGCAGCAACAGCTTTCAGTCCTAGCCCTTTTCTGGTGTGAGTTGGAGTCAAACGTTTGCCATATTGAGGGCAGGCTGTGGTCAGCTCCAGGGAAAGCCTGGTGGCAAACGTTGGCTTCCCAGGGAAGCAAAGAAGCCCGGAAACCGAGGCTTTTTGGGGCTACAAAGGGGTTAATAGAAAAGATAAGACCCAGCAACAGCCTTCTGTCCTAGCATCTTTGGTGTGGGAGAAGAGCTTGACCGAATCCATTTGACTGACAGCTCCGAACAGCAGGACAAAAACTGGAGGCGATCATGGATAAGAGAGAAAAGAATGGAACAGCAGAGCCCAAGGCTTTGTTTGGCTACAAAAGCAGTTTGAATGGAAAGAGAAATCCACCATCTGCTTTATGTCCTAGCTCCTTTCTGGTGTGAGTTGGAGTCGAATGTTTGCCATATTGAAAGCAGACTGTGGGCAGATACATAGAAAGATTATTGTTAAAAGTTGGCTTCCTGGGGAAGCAAAGAACCCCACGCTTTTTGGGGCTACAAAAGCCCTTCGTAGAAAAGATAAGACCCAACAACAGCCTTCACTCCTAGCATCTCTGATATGGGAGAAGAGCTTGACTGTTTTCGTTCAAGAGACGGCTCCGAACAGCAGCCACCAAAATTGGAGACGAATATGGACGAGATAGAAAAGCATGGAACGGCACAGCACAAAGCTTTGTTTGGCTACAGAAGCACTTGGCAGGGAAGGAGAAATCCAGTATAATTTTTCAGTCCTAACCCCTTTCTGGTGTGAGTTAAAGTCGAACGTTTGCCATAGTGAAAGCAGGCTGTGGGCAGCTCCAGAGAAAGCCTGGTGGCAAACGTTGGCTTTCCAGGGAAGCAAAGAAGCCCAGAACCCCAGGCTTTGTGTGGTCACAAAAGCACTTCATAGAAAAGATAACCCTTCACTCCTGGCATCTTTGGTGTGTGAGTAGGGCTTAACCGTTTCATTTTATGAGACGCCTCCGAGCAGCAGCCACCAAAATTGGAGGCGAACATGGACGAGCTAGCAAAGCATGGAAGACCAGAGCTCAAGTTTTTCTTTGGCTACAGAAGCACTTGGCAGGGAAGGAGTAATCCAGCAACAGCTTTCAGTCCTAGCCCCTTTAAGGTGTGCATTGGAGTTAAACATTTGCCATATTGAAACCAGGCTGTGGGCAGTTCCAGAGAAAGCCTGGTGGCAAACTATGTCTTCCCAGGGAAGCAAAGAAGCCCGGAAACCCAGACTTTGTGGAGCTACAAAAGTACTTGATTGAGAAGATAATCCCTAGCAACAGCCTTCGCGCATAGCATCTTTGGTGTGGGAGAAGAGCTTGACTATTTCCATTTGAAAGAAGGCTCCGACCAGCAGCCACCAAAATTGGAGACGAACGTGGACGAGCTGGCGAAGCATGGAAAAGTAGAGCCCAAGGCTTTGTTTGGCTAGAGGAGCACTTGGCATGGAAGGAGAAATCCAGCAAGAGCTTAAGGTCCTAGCCCATTTCTGGTGTGAGTTGGAGTTGAACGTTTGCCATTTTGAAGTCGGCTGTTGGCAGCTCCAGAGAAAGCTTTGCGGAAAACGCTGGATTCCCAGGGAAGCAAAGAAGCCCAGAACCCAAGGCTTTGTGTGGCTACAATTTCACTTCATCAAAAAGAGAAGACCCAGTTCCAGCCTTCATTCCTAGCATCTTTAGTGTGGGAGAAGAGCTTGACCGTTTCCAGTTGACAGAATTCTCCTACCAGAAGCTACGATATTTGCAGGCGAATTTGGACGAGCTCGCGAAACACAGAACGGCACAGCACAAAGCTTTGTTTGGCTACAGAAGCACTTGGCCGGGA